>NW_009195748.1:33764-44404 GCF_000690835.1 Fulmarus glacialis | reverse complement strand
TTTTAGCACAAATCCAAAACATAGCCCCATACAAGCTAATATGGAAGAAATTAACTCTATCGCAGTCAAAACCAGGACAAGCAGACCTGAGTATATCTCATGAAGGCACTAGGATCGTAACAAGCTCCACATATTCCCTAGTTAGCATCTGTACACCACTCTGGTTCCTCTGTTGTCATGGCAAGTGGCAAAAGCTATAAAACCAACAATGACCCCTCTTTTTTTTTTTGCAGGGAAATCATATTCGATCACAGTCAGGAGTTAGAAAGTGAAATCTTGAGTGTGAAGCTTCAGCAAAATAACAAAACCCTGAGGTAAAAAAGCAAATTCTGCAGAATGACCAAGGGCATGGTGCCTCTAGCCAGAGGAACCAGTCTATTCATACCTCTCTGTTTCACATTACCTGTAAAATCAAGTGAATACAATACAAATAAAAGGCAGTCATCCAGGGAAGAACAGTGCAACAAGCAGTCGATTCAATGACAAATTCTTCAGCCACTGAATGAAAGATTATTAATAACACTGCCTATAGTCTCCCCTAATGCACTCAATCAGTGCCTGCTCCTAGGAGATAATAAGTATCCTGAGAGGACAAGATCAAACAAGCTAAGCACACCAGCAGTTTTTATTGTAGTACTGGGAAAAGATTAGTACTAGAAGAATAGAAAGAATATTGCTTTCGTGAAGGGGAAAAAAAAAACAACCAAAAACTTAGAGTCTTTTCATCTACTCATGTGGCAAACTTCCCATAAAACCCATTTGCCTCAAGTTTGTTATGAGAATATGAACATATAAGTGAACACATTCAGCCTTAATTTTGTGAGCTGATGCGCCAGAACGGATGCCAATAAGTGTCAGTGATAATATCAGTCTTTGATACATGGACATTCCTTTATTAGGAAAGATTTTGAAACTATTAACTCGTTCGCTACTGACCTCTTGAACAGCTGCTGAACAGTCATAAGTTGTATTATTTGGTAACCCTGGACAAACTTACGTAATAGGTTAAAGGTTTAACAAGGCTAAGGGTTTCCTAGACTACTAATGATCTCTTGAGACACAAATCCAGCAATACAACTGATGAGGGAAATAAATACGCTTATATCAAGTGAACACAGAACAAACCAAGGATAAAATAAGATAAAATGTTTTGAAAACGAATCATGAAGGCCTGCAAAAATACACACATATGTACAAGCAACAATGACTGGAAAAATACTAGTATGCTCCAACCTTGGACACACAAATTGAGGCTTGAAATACATGCTTGGAACCATAAAATCACATCCTCGTTAAAAACAAAGCTATAAAGTCAAGCACCCTTGAAAGAATGATTTGCAACATCGAAGATCCTTTGAAAAAATATCAGTAAATGTAGCAGAGACTAAAGCTTATCTTAAAATTACTATGATTTGGGCTAAATGCAGATCATCAGCTACTGAACAAATTACAGAAAACTACAGCACTATGACCTGCAAGTGAGCTTTTCTTTGCGTAAGTTTTGGTAGTTGCTGAAAGACAAAGGCAATTTTGCAAGAGCTTTTTCAGAATACCCTTGTCCCTTTTCCAGAACACGGAAGCATTGTGCCATCTTTTATCGAGGAACGATCCTTGGGAAAAGCATAGCCTCGCATTGCTGAGCAGAGATGACTCCAGCACTGATGTAGTAGATACAGTTTGTTACAGTACTTATTATTCTATATTGCTCACTTCTGTAATTTTAAACAATGAAGATTTGTTGCTTAGAAGTTAGGTAACTAACAGGTGTTGTGTTTGTAAGCATGTGGAATTGTAACTAGTATAAACTGTGTATCCTAGAAGCATTGTTAGATTCTAGTGAAGATTAACCTTGGAAACGAGAACTATAAACAAATGTGGTCCAGACGTGGCTCGACCTTATAAGGAAAGAAATAAGTTCACGAAGACTTCACTACCCTGCCAACCACCAGAGACCACCCAAGACCCTCAAGAAGACCCTAAAGGCTTTACTGCGCATGTGTCTAGGATGATGTAATATTATAATTAATTCCTGGAAATTTAATGAATATGCAAAAGAGAAATATAAAATATGTATGAGAAGCATGGATATAAACAGAAAGGTGATTAGACCAGGTGTGCTTGATTTGTGGCAAGTCCACCGAGCACCCAGGCCTGAATAAAACAATATCTCTCCTGAGCGTGTGGAATTGGTTACTTGCACGCCGGGCACGAATCCTCTTTTCGGACAACAGCACCATTGCGAAAAGATGACACAAACAAAGGTTTAATATCAGTGACAGTCCTGCTGCTCCAAACCCTGGGTCAGCCTTCCAGCCATCCCCAAGAGGATGTGAGGCAGCTAAGCGCAAGGCATGGAAAGAGCTTTCTTTTCTTTTCCTCCTAATGTTTCTTAATGCTTCGGAGGTTTCAGTATCCACTTTCTGTGCCTAACATACCATGTAGCACAGTCCTGGCCAAAGTCACTGGGCCAAATTCAGGGAAAGAATATGACAGTTTTATTAGCACATACTTGTTTTTATTATGTGATGCAACACTCACCCATTAATTTCAGCTCTCCACATACGCACACTGTGCTGTCAAATTATATTAATTGACTTAATTAATACTCCTAACTTCTGCAGAAGTAGAGAAAGATTATTAGTTTATTATTTCTGTCATTCTTTGACTATCACAATAATGAAAAGTGTCAGGAAAGAGCCTTCATCTGTCTTCAAAACATATCACTCAGTTTGTAAAAATATGCAAAGCTAGAAACATAGGCAGTGTTGATGAATGATATCTCATCTTTCTAGCTTCTAGATAGATAGAGATAGATAGATGATAGATAGATAGATAGATAGATAGATAGATAGATAGGTAGGTAGGTAGGTAGGTAGGTAGATAGATAGGGGGGGAGAGAGAGAGAGAGAGAGAGAGGTTTTGTTAAACTATTTGGATTACAATTTGCTGTGAGAAACTCTGGCCGTGAAGACCTCTCCCGAGAAGCTGCAGTTTCAGCTGCTATCAGCAGATGGCAATGCACGTGAGTCAGTCCCACCTTAAAGCAAAGGCTCCATTCACAACAAAACCTGCAGTCAAAGGCAAATCACGGTCTCATTACTTACGAAAGCAGAGGACCGCTCAACAGAGGTTTTGTTTAGAAGCAGCAAAAGAGAGAGCACGAAATTAAGCCACGTTAATCTTGCACCATGTCAGTTGTGCCCCTACTTTCCATGACCTGTTAGATTTAAATTGATTAACCATTTGGATGGCAGAGATAAAATACAATTCTTTGTCAATTTGGCAGTGACATAAACAATGTTCTGTTTTGTTTCAGTGTGTTTGTATGGCTTAAACAAAACAAATTCAGAACGACACTGGGACTGCAGCTATCTACAGGAGATAAAGGCTCTGAAGACAGTCCATTTTTGGTATTACACACAAACGTCATTTCTTTGGCTGTTGTTTCTAACAGCAAATGGATGCTGCCGTGCACAAAATGCACCACTCAACAAAGTGGACTAGAAAGAAAAGCAAGAAGATATATATGCTTTATACCATCTCTTCTTCCATCTGGAAGAAAAAGCGGGTTTAGAAACATAATTCTATCTCCACGTATTCATAAGACACATGAATCAAAAACCTAAATGTGGCTGTAAGACTTAAACATCTACCAATGATTTTGTGAGCCTATCCTTACAGGAACAATAAGTACCAACAATCTCATACAGAGAAGACAGACATAAATACAAAGACAGGAAGGTGAACAGCAGTAAATAAGTATTTTCAAATACACTGACCTTGCCGTTCACCTGTCCCCCCAAATAAAGTCAGTTTTCCTCTAATAATCAGTCACATAAATTTATTTACCTGTATCATCCCCCCAAATCTATGACTATTACTCCCATTCTCACCGTCACATTTGAAGGTTTCTATTCAAGTATATAAAGATATATAAGGAATAAGCAAGAGGAAGCAGAAGCTTTGGCCCAGTCCTAGAGCTATGACATCACTGGCATAAGCAAAACCTGGTGGGATGAGTCCTGTGACTGGGGTGCCATGATGGACAGTTATAGGGTCGGCAGGAGGGATAGGCAGGGCAGGCGAGGCACTGTATGTAAGGGAGGGGTTGGACCGTATGGCACTTGACGCTGGCGATGACTCAGTTGAGAGCCTCTGGATAAGGATGAAGGGGAAAGCAAATAAAGCGAATTTTGTTGTGGGAGTCTACTACCAACCACCCAGCCAGGACAACCACACCAATGAATTAATCTACAAGGAATTAAGGGATATCTCTAGGTCAACTGCCCTTGTCCTTATGAGTGATTTTAACTTCCCAGACATCAACTGGGAATATCAAACAGCAGACACAAAGAGGTCCAGGAAATTTCTGAAGCATGTTGAAGAAAACTTCTTGGTGCAGGTACTAAGGGAGCCAACTAGGAAAGGTGCCTTCCTAGATTTGTTGTTTGTAAACAGAGGGGGACTCATGGGAAAAGTGGTGATTGGTGGCTGTCTTGGTCACAGTGACCACAAAGTAATTGAGTTTCCAATTGCTGGTGGTAGAAGAAAAATTACCAGCAAAACTTCAACCCTGGATATGTGGAGAGCAGACTTCGGGCTGCTGAAGGAGCTAGTTAGTAAGGTCCCCTGGGAATCTGCTTTTAAAGGTATTAGAATACATGAATGCTGGTCACTTTTTAAAAGCCATCTCTTAAAAGAGCAGGAGCAGGCAATTCCAAAGTGTCGAAAGTCAAGCAAGCAGGGCAGAAGGCCAGCTTGGCTGAGCAGGGTTCTTCTAGAGCTTAGGTGGAAAAGGAAGGTGTATGGACATTGGAAGCAAGGACAGACAACACAGGAGGACTACAGAGATGCTGTTCGCTGCTGTAGGGAGAAAATATATGTGGCCAAAGCTCAGTTAGAGTTCAAGCTGGCCAGCACTGTGAAGGACAACAAAAAGGGTTTTTTAAAAGGGTTTTTAAAATATGTTAATAGCAAAATGAGAATCAGAGATAACATTGGCCTGTTGCTTGATGAAGTCGGTCACCTCACAAATAGGGACATAGACAAAGCAGATACATTTAATGCCTTCTTCACCTCTGCCTGCAACATTGATGATGGGCCCTGGGACGCCCAGAGCTCTGTGTTGGAAGACCATGACTGGGGGGATGATAAACTTCCAGCCAACCCTGAACTTGTTCAAGACTTGTTGCTCCAGCTGGATGCACATAATCTATGGGGCTCGATGGGATTCATCCCAAGGTACAGCTGGCCGATGTCATCACAGGACCTCTCTCCATTATTTTTTAATGCTCTTGGGAGTCTGGAGAGGTCCCAGTCAACTGAAAACTGGCAAACGTTGTCCCAATTTTCAAGAAGGGAAAGAACGAAGACCCTGGTAATTACAGGCCTGTCAGTCTCACTTCAGTGCCTGGTAAAATTATGGAAAAGGTTATTCTGGGAGTTACTGAAAAACACTTGAGAGACAACACAGTCATTGGTCATAGCCAGCATGGGTTCACGAGGGGAAAGACCTGCTTAACCAAATTAATTTCCTTTTATGACAAGGTCACCCATCTAGTTGACCAAGGGAAGCCAAGAGATGTGGGTTTTTTTGGATTTTAGCAAAGCTTTTCATACTGTCTCTCACAGTATCCTTCTGGACAAAATGTCCAGCACACAGCTAGACAAGTCCATAATATGTTGGGCGAGCAATTGGCTGACGGGTCGGGCTTAAAGAGTTATAGCAAATGGGGTTACATCAGGCTGGCGGCCAATCACCAGTGGGGTTGCCCAGGGCTTGATTTTAGGGCCAGTTCTCTTCAATGTTTTTATAAATATTCTGGACACAGGAATCAAATCTACATTAAGTAAGTTTGCCAACGATACTAAAATAGGAGGAGCTGTGACTCCCTCAAGGGTAGAGAGGCCTTACAGAGAGATCTGGATAGACTAGAGAGCTGGGCAATCACCAATCGTATGAAATTTAACAACAGTAAGTGCTGGATTCTCCATCCAGGATGGAGATTTATACATACAAATTGGGGGATGAGAGGCTGGAGAGCAGCCCTGCGGAAAGAGATCTGGGAGTTTGGCTTGATGGCAGGTTGAATATGAGCCAACAGTGTGCCCTGGCAGCCAAAAGGGCCAACCACGTCCTGGGTGCATCAAGCACAGCGTAGCTAGCCAGTTGAGAGAGGTGATTGTCCCACTCTACGCTGCACTGGTGCGGTCCCACCTCGAGTACTGTGTGCAGTTTTGGGTCCCTCAATATAAGAAGGACATCAAACTGTTAGAGTGTGCCCAGAGGAGGACAACCAAGATGGTGAAAGGCCTCGAGGGCAAGACTTATGAGGAGTGGCAGAGGTCACTTGGCTTGTCCAGCTTGGAGAAGAGAAGGCTGAGGGGTGACCTCCTCGCAGTCTACAACTGCCTCAAGGGGGGCAGCGGAGACAGACATGCTGATCTCCTCTCTCTGGTGACCAGCGATCCACGAGGACACATCAGGGGAAGTTCAGATTGGACATTAGGAAAAGGTTCTTCACTGAGAGGGTGGTCAGTCCCCAGAACAGGCTCCCCAGGGAAGTGGTCATACCACCAAGCCTGTCAGAGTTCAAGGCACATCTGGACGACGGTCTTAGTCATATGGTTTAGTTTCAGGTAGTCCTGTGAGGTGCAGAGAGTTGGACTCGATGATCCTTACGGTTCCCTCCCAACTTGAGATATTCTATGATTCTATGATTAGCTGTTTTGCCATTAGCTAACTATGCATGCATTGTTTATAGGTCTCAGTGGAGGCACTTGAGCTTCTGTCCCAACATACCTTCAAAGGCAGCAGAAAGGATGAGAGGAAAGAACCATTACACGTGAAGAACTAGGGTGCTGGCATATGTATCGTGTTTGTCTGAGGACCAGCATGAAGACTTTGTAGGTCTAGGAGCTGAGTGCAGGTCTCTGGGGGTCTGGTCCTGGATGCAGTGGGAGATGCGAGGGTCCTCCTTGGGATGCGTGGTGAAGAACTTACTCTACAGTCCTGGATAAAGTAACCCCCCACCACCAAAGCTGGCAGTGAAAGCTATTATGAAGTTGCTAATTTGAAAGTGCTTGTAAGAAAAGTATGACTGTATATATGGCATAGGGAAAGTGCCAGTAGCTGGCACTCAAGAATACGTAGCACTCTTCCTGGGACGCTGAAGACAGATAAAATTTGCTGTTGTACATGTCTATGAGTTGGTGTGAGCTGCTTTTTACATGCAGGAGGAAATCTGAATCTCTTAGGGATGTTGCAAATGCAGGTGCAGGAATGAGGCATCTCCAGTTCATACGAGTCTGTTCCTGGAGGCCTCCGTGGTCTTCAAGGTGCTGGAAGGACCTTGCGGCCTCTATCCTGAATCACCGAAGTTTCACTGCTCAACTGGGCAAGCTGCAAAAGTCAGTCAAAGTCAACATGCAAATCAGAGTAGGTGTTAACTTAACAGAGGAAGGTGTTTTAGAAAAATAACCAGCAGAGGATAGCTGTGCTTTGAATGCACAGACCCTTCTTGTCTTCTGACAGGATCCAACTTTTTGTAGTGCTGCTTTAAAGGGTGTTCTTTTACCAACAGCAATGAATTCAAAATTACAGCTGACCATGGTTTTCTCTCCCTTGGGCAGCAGTGGTCGGGCAGTACCAAAATAGCTCAAAGTGCAGAAGCGACGCACTGAGGATGCAGCCTGCAGTGCCTGGCCACATACCTACCTGGAGGTGGTGGACCAGTAGCACTGGAGCAGCCCCAGGCTTCACCGAATCCTTCCAATGAGCTCTGATACCTTCAATGAAGAAATTTACACTAAAATGCTCATAAAATCCAAGTACTTCTTTAATTTTGTGCTTCATGTAGCAGCTAAATAAAAAAATTGGGGAGGGGATCAGTTTTTCTGTCAAGTATCATGTTTCTTCCACAGGCTCCTTTATAAAACATTTCACATCTTGTCCTTTTTATTTTTTTTTTAAATAATAAGGTCTTGCTGAAGGCTTAAATTTCCTTTAAATTTTTATCTTGTTCTAATTATGAAGAATATTTTTCATTGTCTTCATGTAAACACAATACATGAATTTAAGATGGAGAAGCTGAGCAGTGGTGTGGAGACAAGGCTTTTTTCTGGAGCTTTCTGGAAAAGTTCTGCAAGCAAAGCAGACTTAAATTGTCCTCTCACAGAATGTAAGTTGTTTAAATGAGTCTGTGTTTGAAACAGGGTCAAAATCTTTCTGAGGTTCAAGATATTAAATTTAGGGAACTTAATTTCATTTTCACTGGTGTAAATCCTACTTACCCTAACGGACATATCCAGTAAACTGTGCAAATGAGATCAGACTTTTGTCATAAGGGGGTAAGACATGAAGTTCATTACTGCATTGGAGCCTCACTAAAATTTTTATGATGTTCAAATTCAGGATTTTTATTTAAATCTGCCACATATATTTATGGGTCATGTTCTGCTCTCTGCAGTATCACCCATATACAAAACAGTCTTCAATTTCAGTGTTGTAAATAAAAGCACATTTAACCTAGATGACGCTTTCACAGATCCTTTAATATAGAAACTAACACCAACGAGTAACAACAAAATGCAGCTGATTCAAGTCAGTCTGCCAAACACAACCTTTTTCACAGCCATGTTTGCAACAGCCATGGTCAGTTGTAGGTGCTTCCAATTCACTTAGCGATTACTATTTAAGGATATTCTCCACGTAAATCACAAAGGACCTTTTCATTGTGGGATTTCAGCACATTTCTGTTTCTAACAGATCATGGCCAAGTTATTTAAAAGTTGTTTTGAAAATTTAAAAAGACACAGGTTTCGCTTGCCCCTTCTGCAGAACAGAACTGCAGACTGAAGGGAGATAACCAAGAGGCTCTGCTTCACTGGCATTAAAACTACATAGGCAACCTCTTTCATGCGCCCATCTGTGGAAAGGATTTGCTCCCCAGCAGACAGAGGCTGGTCTGTCACTGGAGTGCACACAGAGTGATGCCTTTAAATGAAAACATCCATGTCTACCCCAAAGTTCAGTCATGTTTTATGATGTCCCAGAGTCTTTCCCTTGTCATATTTTAATTGCCACAGTAGATGGGGCTACATGTTCCTCATTACACACAAACTTAAAGACCCATAACACTATAAAAAAAGTACAATTACCAGCAAATATGCTAAGGCTCTGTGATCATGAAATGAAACCTTCAGAAAGTGTAGCCACCTCGTCATGAGCTACAAAGAGCCATTGTTGACCAGAGCCAGCAGACTGCAGTGGAGGTTGCCCAGATGACTAGTGGAGACCCTGGTTCAGGTGAACATCGAAGCACATGCTTATCCTAAAGCATGTGAGCAGTCTCACCAGGAAAACAATCAGCCATTAGATGTTTAAGTGACTAATCTTGTTCCTACTTACCAAATGGCATAAGCATGAGGTGTTTGATTCTCAGCAAAGACAATAGCAAAACCCTTGTGAAGAACAGTTCACATCAAGGTCAGTACCTAGGGATCAGCCCAACCACATGCTCCAAAGAGTGCCCAAATCAGACTGTGGAGGTTTGTGGGACTTTTCCCACAGATGGCAGGGCACTGTTGCAATTCACCATTTCATTATTCTGGTTTTGGATTTGTAACTTCTTTGAAAATGAGTTTTGAACCTATAAAAGTGATGTAATTCAGCAGTGAGCAAATCTCAAATCTTATATGGGAATAATTTTTTCCTTATCTTAACATTTTACTCAGTTAGAATTAATGATGAACCTAATTCAAATTTCTCTCTTACCTTCTTTTCAGTTTATTCTCCTATAAGAGAGCGGTATCTCCTTGCTCCCTTTGTTTTCACTCCTTTTTCTTGCTCTCATAATTTAATTTTAAAAAATACTACAAGGATCACATATTTTCAACCAAAAAGATTGATTTTTGGTAAGATGAAATATGAATAGATTTCATTATTGAAAGATCTGAAGAAGTTGCACGGTAGAGCCTGTTCAATCATAAAATGCACCAGGGGAATCTTGCAAATTTGTAGTACTGTGTTTTATGTTTAAGGCCTACTGTATTTACTCAGGCAGGACAATGGACATGGACAGACAAAAAAGAGTATCAGCATATCAGATGATTTTCACAGCTAGAATTTTAAAATGAGACAGACTAATACAAAAGCTACTTTTGTACTAATATGCTACTTTTTCATTGGATTTCATTTTTGAAGTCAAAATTTCATTGACACAATGCAGAAGAGAAAAAATCATACAAAATCCCATTTTTGTGGATGACGCCGTTTATATACTGTGGTATATATTTCATTCAAATTTCAGTACCTATATTAATGAACTAACATGATCAGTTTATCTCCCTAGGTTCTTTCTGAAGGAGAGAGAACAGAAATGGTCCTTGATAAGCAGAAGCCTAATTGGTGTGCTCTGAATTGGTCAGATTTAGTATAACTATTGGTGTGTATGTCTCTATTAGTTTTTTTTTACACTAACCATTTGTATTGGGTTTGCGTGGCAAGGTTTTGGTACTGGGGGGGCTACAGAGGTGGCTTCTGTGAGCAGATGCCAGAAGCTTCCCCACATCCAACAGAGCCAATGCCAGCCAGCTCCAAGACTGACCCGCCACTGGCCAAGGCTAAGCCCATCAGCCAC
>NW_009195748.1:29609-33382 GCF_000690835.1 Fulmarus glacialis | reverse complement strand
TGGAAAAACCTGCAGCCTATGAGAAGGACCCACATTGGAGAAGTTCATGGAGGACTGTCTCCTGTGGGAGGGAACCCACGCTGGAGAAAGGGAAGAGAGTGAGGAGGAAGGAGTGGCAGAGACAACGTGTGGTGAACTGACCACAACCCCCATTCCCCATCCCCCTGCGCCGCTGGCGGGGAGGAGGTAGAGAAGCCAGCAGTGAAGTTGAGCCCAGGAAGAAGGGAGGGGTGGGGGGAAAGTGTTTTAAGATTTAGTTTTTATTTTCTCATTATCCTACTCCGATTTTGATTGGTAATAAATTAAACTAATTTCCCCAAGTTGGTTTGCCCATGACAGTAATTGCTGAGTGATCTCCTTGTCCTCATGTCGACCACGAGCCAATTTTCTCTCCCCTGTCCAGCTGAGGAGAGGGAGTCCAGCCACGGTCAACCCACAACACCATTAAAAAAGAACTTACTCATATACACACACGGTTTGCAAAGGTATGCACCTGGATTCTGTGCCTCTCACTGCTTTCAGTAAGTCAGTCAAACCAGTGCAGAGCACACAGACAGTGTAGTATTTTCAGTGATGACATTATACCAACTCTCAGTGGCTCTTATCAAGGGCATGCTCAAGAAAAAGCAATGTCTTCCTAATTGGCAGAAAGCCCCAGAACAAAATTGTAACCAGGAGTTATCATTTGTGCTCTGCCTCCAGTTTCTCATGACTTAGCAAACAATCCAGCACATGAGTTTTGTTTTGTCGCAACAAAAAATATGAATTTTATATCATGGGTCTCTCATTATTTGTGCTGATTTATTGTGAGTCAATATAAAGAACACAACCATGGTAAAACGTGCTTCAGGCTAATTAGCAGCTTGTGACATTATGCCAGTTACATTAATTAACTGCACTGATCAGTGCTAGCTATAAAAAGCTCACATGTGCTACTGTTTATACAGCGCTCCATGATTTAAAAATGGAAGTCGTCCTTCCTGGTTTTAACCACACTGATTTGTCATGTGAGAGTTGTGCCACTCTTGTAGATGATGCCAAGGTTACTCATTGCCTCATGAGCTAAGAAAACATTGTGCTGGAGTATCAGTGCCCTCCCAAAGACCTCAGCTAAATCAATTTTTGGTGAGCAAAGGTTATGGGGGTCTTCTAAGGTCGGTTTCCATAGCAGAAGCATGTGTGAGGGCAAATAAAGTCCTCTAGACACCCTTCTTTGTCCCCCAGACAGAAAGTAGCGCACAAAGGAAGATACTCACTAAAATGCAGAAGAATAGCCAGTGAGATTCACAAAGGATGTTTATGTAGTTGGGCACTTAACACCCACTGAAGCTGGTGGGAATTAGTCAGTTAGAGGCAGTTCCCGATGACACCTTCATTTGAGCACCCAAACACTGAGCCACGCTAAATCAGGGGGCTCTCATGAATGCACTGGCACTAACAATTAATATCAGCCTCCATGGTGAGTCACAGGTACTAAAATGTGTGTGGGAACACTTCTTGCAAAGGCAGAGGCTGCCTCTGGAAACCATTCCACCTACATTTTGTATTGTAGTTTCCTTCTAACTCACGGAATTCCTAAAAAATGTATGACTATACACTCACAACTTATGCTAAAAGCCTATCAAAAATTCTGAGTTAAAGTGTTTCCCCATGACAAAGGCCAATGCCTACTCATGATAGACCTCCCCAGCAATGTCATGATTCCTCGTCTACGTATGAACAACAGAAACATTTTAGAAGAGTGAGCAAGAGAACAATATTTTAAAAAATCATCAGGAAAATCAAGATCCTCTGTCATTTTTGTCATCTTCAAAAATATTCCTACGGCATTTTTCAAAGTAACACGCCATTCTTTTGATGGCTTGTTATTTCAAAATATGTTGTGTACTTTTGCATATACATAAATAAGAACAACTTTTCTGGACCTGACCAAAGGTCCATCCTGCCTGTAACAGTGGCCATAAGCACAAGCCATGGAAGACAGGCATCTCTGACTCTTTTCTCTAGTGCCTACCTTGCAACCTCTAACCCTCTTCAGTTCACAGACCTCCTGAGCCTGACGTGGTTCCTGTGCATTATCCAGTCCTCAGGGGACCTCTCCTCCACGAATCTGTCCCTCAGCCCATGATTTATTTTGGCACCCTTCCACATCCTGACCCCTATCAGCCTGATGAACCAGTGCTTCTGCTCGTGCCAAATCCAACCCGCTTTGGTTCCCCCCAACACTCATATTGGAAGAGACCGCAAACAAATGACCCTTCCTGATGCATTGCACTCATGATTTGATAGATCCCTGAGGACAAGGCACACCGGCCTGACATCTCAGACGTGGCCGGCCTCTGCCAAGTCCTGCCACGTTCCATACTGAGTATGGGCCAGCGGAAGGTTTGCCATCGAGTTGCCGTGGAGCTCTGTGGCAACAGGGGCACGGCAAGGTGGTTTTCTGCCCTCTTTCTGCCCTTTTTTTGCAAACATTAGCTTTCTGAAAATCTTTTATTTTCTAAGCAGCTTATTTAATTTGCATGTAGAACTGGTAAGAGCTAGATAATAGCATACATGTGAAAGAATTTCAAATGCTTTATTTTTGGAAGATTCAATTTGAGCTAATTTTGTGTGCTGAGCAGTGAATCAACAAAATGATTTTATATCAGTCGAAGAAATATTCTGAATCCAGACCTTTGATGGGACTAATACCACTGACATAGTGGCGTGGTATGAGGTGAAAGGAGCTTACTACTAGTTTTTCCTGAGGCAGTAACAGTGAGATCCTGTGGGGACACACTAGGATGAGTCACCACGAGTTACAGTCAGAGATGCCTACTGAAAAGTGGAGCAGGGGCGATTTGGAATCTTGGGATCTCCACATGGAGGCAAGCATGATTCCCAGAGCAAAAGCCATACATTGCCACTGGGAATGTAAAGGCTGGCTCTAGTTTGTTTGTTTGTTTGTTTATTTACTCATTCTTGCTGCCTTTTTTCTTTCACTGATTGCTAAAAAGAGAAGAAAAAACCCCAGCATCTACTGAGCCTAATGAACAATGTTCTTTTCTTCTACAAGGGGCAAGGGGGAGTTTGGTTTTTTACATGCCAAAAAAATGACTAAAGCAATCTGCTTCACACTGCGACGTTCATGTGTGCTGGCAATGTGATTTTTCAAAGCTCACTTCTAACACTGTGAGTCAGAGCGTGCACGCTGGAAAAGCTCCTGGTGCCAGGGCCTCTGTCTGCAGTCCCACGTGGTTTCTCCCTCTCCCACTCCCACCCCTCTCTCTCGACCTTGGGTGGTCTCCCTGGCTGAGACTCAGTGGCGCAGGTACAGAGCCTTAGGGTTAGTTAAGCATTTTGTGAAGTCTCGTTGACTCCAAGGAGTTGGACAGGTGTCCTCAGCTGAGACTCACTGGATGGGGATGGGGCTGAGCCCCTTCCACCCCTGCAGGGCCTTATCGCAAGCATAACGGTGCTTATGCTGTGCATGCTGTAGCATGGGGATGGAAATTAATGACCTTACACAAGTGCTATTACTGAAACACGGCCTCACCCCTTATCTCCTCTTCGTCTTGGCTCTCTCCCTTTTTCAACTACCCTGTACCACATGGCTAAATCTTTACCTACCCTTTCCCCTTTTTTACCCCCCCTTCAGTTCCTCTCTCCTTTTCTTACCTTGCAATAAGCGATTCTTCCATCACAGAGCTGTGATCTGCACATGTCTCTCCTCCAAGTCCAGCAAGTCTTTGTCACTCTTTTGTGTTCACCTGGCCAGCGTTTTTTGTGTA
>NW_009195748.1:22111-29578 GCF_000690835.1 Fulmarus glacialis | reverse complement strand
TCAGTGAAAGAGGCAGGAGATACTGGAATTTCTCAGTACACTCAGGGAACATCTGTGGTCACTTGCTTTAGGCAGCCCTTATGGGACAGCTGAATTCTTCAGTACAGGGCCGTATTCCAGAAAATTTACTCACTCTCTGTTTGCAGATCATGAAACCTTTCAAGACACAGTCCTGCAAGCAAAAAGCAGAATGGTGCAGTTTTAAACAGGGTCCCTATACCCTTTGAGCACATTCACCCATCCATGATACACGTAGCATGGAGCAGCAAAGCCCATGATCCGTGATGCTGCAGCATGCACCAGACTGGTTCACCTTCCTAAAGGAAGCTAGAGTTACTGACTGGGGTAACTAGAAAGTACCAATTCACTGCAAGACAAACACAGGCAAAGCCACACCAGTGACTACATTTTCCTTGTGGGGTCAGCCAGACCTTGCCAACAGGGCAAAACTGTGTTACCACATAAGCCTCCATCCCCTTCAGGGGCAGCCGTAGGAAACCACAGAGCTTGCCTCAGCTGTCCTGAACAGCCACCCTTCAGCAGGAAGAAGTAGGCCCAGCAAGTTTAACAACACAACAAACCCTGTTGTGTTATTAATGGTCACAGACACCTGCCTTTCCTCTAATCCCCTTCCCTTGGGCTGCCAGGACTTGCTGTGGAGCACTGAAAAGAGGGTGGTGGCAGCTGTCCCCGCTCCCCACTCCTCAGGTCCACACAAGGCAGCACGTCGCAGATGCCAAACAGCTGCGAGGGTTGTCCTGACCTGGACAAGTCAGCTGCTAGCATCCTGTGACTTTCACATCCATCATCTCGTATCACCTGCTTGTAGTGCAGGCAGAGGGGAGAGAGAGGGGAAGTAATCTGACATGGAGTAGTCAGCTCAGAGAAAGCTCAGAAGACAGGGAGAAGAAGGCTGGCCCTAATCTGTAGACTTTCAAACCATCTTTTGGTGGGTGCAGCTCCATTTTTATTATGGCCTTTGCGCACAAAGTAGGTTGAACTTTGTTCCTTTTCCTGCTATGTAGAAGGTAGGTGGGTAGCCCTGAGGACTTGGGGTTTGAAACCGTGCAAGCCTTCCAAAATTGCTTGCTGATGCCTAACTATTTTAAGAAAGCACTTGTTGCAACTTCACAAGTAGGTACGTGTATGTGTACAAAAACAAGTTCCCTGCCTGTTTGTATGCATGGATGCTGTAGCTCTGTGTGCCTGGAGGCCACAAAACTCTTCTTTTTGAGACTCCAACCAGAGTATCACTCCAGTGTGTGCTGCACCACGCACAAAAAATCCTCGAGCCGTCCCAGAGAGTAACCCTACTCTCAGATACACAGAAGCGTGTTCCTGTTTGATCAGAGCTGTTGCCTGTTGCAACTCCTTAAACCAAAATTCTGCATTTGTTTTTAAAACCAAGTCATCATGGAAGAAGGAGTAGCCTGGTGCTCAAATCTGCATCAGAATTTCAAAGCAAATATTAAGCAATGCAAGAAATGACTCATTCATGTTATTACTGGGTTTTTCACTGGTGCAGTTGGATGAAGTGAGCAAAAATAGAAAGAGAAGAACCAGCTGCTTTTGAACGACTTTTTCAACCCATCGACAATAGGAGCGTCTGCTGAGTCACCCCCGAAGCTGTCATCGCAGCCACACCTCGCAGTATCTCCCCAGCCAGTAAGAAACAGTCCTCTCCAACCAGCCACTTCCCCTCTCTGCTCTGGATTACCCAAGAAATTAATCACATGCTTACAACACTGCGGCTGCAAAGCCTGAGAGTCATTTGTTCTAGGGGGAAAAAAAAGCAGAAAGCTGAAACCGGTAAATGAATTAGCAGAGTAAGGACTCCCAGCCCCTTTGACGCTTCTTTTATTTCTCATTCCCAGAAGATATTCTGAGTAAGGCTCCCGGGACTGGCAAGCACAGCAATCAGGTAGTCAAGGAAATGCCAGGTTTCCTCCTGACCTATTTTCAAACCATCTTTTCCCGGAGCAGATATCAGATGATGCTCCCGATTAGTCTGCATATTAAGTAAACACAGCGGGGGGGCACTCAAAGCGTCTGCTTTCCATGCTGCTACTCTGGCTTTAAATGTATTGCCTAACAGCCAAAGCACTCCTATTTACGAATGACTGCAAAAGCAATATGCCAGTGCTTCTCGCCAAAGCAGCTATATACCTCTTTAAAGAGTGGGCCTGATTCTTCTTGCTATTACACCAACTTCACATCCATGTAGTTCTGCTGATTTCAGTCAAGGCAATGTGAAGATTCTTCATTTCAACAAGAAAACCAGCTTTGCAGTTTGGATGAACAGCGTTAAAATCGTGGGCCATTTGCAGCCGTTTGTCACTATTAAGTCTTTGCTAGCAAAATATGTCTTCTCATGTTCTAAATTACAAAAGCTGAGCTCAGTGTTAACCTGAGGAAAAGCATGATAACTGCCACCATCCCTCCCTCCCCCTCTACACCACCTTACACTGGCTGCTGGCACTGCGGGAGCATTGAAAGGAGGCAGCGCTGCCAGATGGGGTAAGGCGAAGACACCAGCCGCGTCTCCCGGCTCTGTATCAGGGGGTGAGCAGGAAGGAAAGCTGAATGACGAATGCAGAGCTCCCTCCAAAACAGGTTATTGATTAGTAGCTGAAATAAGGGGAAAGGCTAAGACGCTGTACTAGACGACACGGACATGAAGAGGGCTCTGCTGAGGTCAATAATCTTGGGGTGAATTAGATGAGCTGACAAACGAGCCCAGCTGAATTCAGCAAAACTATGTCATTTTGCAGGAGCTGAAGATGCTATGCGTGCAGTTATATGTCATTCATTCCACTAAGCCTGGTCCCGCAGGACAGGACACCACAAGCAACCAGGGCTCAAGCACTAGCTCTCGGTCTCAATACAGCTGTGCCTGAAAAGTCTACACTGTGAAAAGCCTGTTTTCAGTTCCCTCCTTTTTAAGTATTCATGATGAATGTGGCTAATACATCTGTGGTCATTTGATGCATCTTTCGGTTCTTCTGTGCTGTTCGGTGTGACTGAACTTTTAGACTAGCAACTTTGATTTGGAGGCCTAATGCAATTCAATACATGATTTTCATAATGTCTGAAGAACCCACGTGCTTTTGGTTTTATTAGCAGATCTTCATCTGTCTAACTTAGGCACTCTCTTTGCTAAGATAAAGGAGCAACAGTAGTTTGTAATGTGCCCAATGTTAGGGCACAGAAAACATCAGTTAAAAATCTGCCTGAAGCAAGCCTTCTTATAATATTCTTAAAATACTTTCTACTTTCACTGAGATAAAGCCCTTAATTCTTAGGTAGAAGATTGAGTGCTCAGATTTTACACTGTAGTGTTACATATAAGAAATCCCCACCTACAAACTAGATACCAAAAAAAAAAAAAAAAAGTGGGGGGAGAGCTGAGACCTTTACCATATTGTTGAGATAATGTTGTGGTGGGAAGGATATAAACTAAAAAGTATAGCAAAATGGCACGTGGTGCTCAGGCACAGGCATGAGAGGCACACAGATATGTCCTAGAGACCTGTATAACTCTGAATCCACCTTATCCTTCAGACAGTTTCCAGGTGTCTCTCATCAGCTGTGTGGGAAGAGCTGACAGTGAGAACTTTCCTGAGCCTGGAAAAAAGGATACTAAGAGTTTCACCTCACACTGTCCTCCTCCTTCACATTCAATAAAAGCAAAAAAATACAGAAATTATCAAGCTATGCTAATTTGCAGCTTCAAATTAATAAGCATCTTCCACCAGTAAATAGGGTTAGGGTTCTGCTTTCCTTTTACTCACTCAGGTCAGCCTCCTGAGGAAAGTATTCCTCCTATTAGTCAAAAAAACTTTGTCTTTTTTTGTGTCATATCCTTAAATAAAATATTCTACCTATACACAAAACTGCTCCACCCACTGACTCAGATATCACATACCAAAGCTGTATCTTTGTTTTCTTGTTTTTACCAAGTCTGAATTAATGCAGGAGAAATTATCCCCAAACAGTACGCCTGTTTTAAAACTGGTTATAGCTGCAGCTCACGGAAACCTCCAGTGTATGAAAATATTCATACAAACAACTTGTCAAATTTCCCCAAAGTAGATTTCACTGAAATCACAGTAATCGTTAAAGCTTTATCTATTTTGCAATGCTATCCACACAAGGCGCACTTAGCGAGGACACTAGCAGAGTCGGGAAGTGGTGCACATCTGACTGTACGGCGCACCTGAGGAATACTGCATGACAATTCCAACTCGCTGTGCCACAAATGCACAACACAAGCAAGGAAGCCTTTCACACCCTTACAGTACGCTTATCAAAGCATCTCACCTCTTTGCTATCATAGTCCCGTTGCCAAAGCAGTCACATCAAATAGGACCCAAACCTATGCATTGCACCTAACTGCATTTAAAAAATTAAACTTGTACAGAATGAAAATGGACCAGATCATAACTATTGTTTAGCGAAGAGCAGTGCTGGATGAAGATCTATGCACTTAGCTATTCTTTTAAGCCAGCAGAGAGGAATAGCTAGAAACAAAAGGTATTCTTGTGAATTAGAAAGCACAGCAAATTTCCCATCTTCCATTGTCAAGAGCGATCTGAAATGCCTTTTTGTGAATATAGCTTCTGGAAAGAACACCTTTAGAAAGCTTTTGTTTCAAGAACAGGATCAACTCAGTCAGTGAACTGGTTTTCAACTACTCCACAGGCTTTAGAATTGCTACGTGGTTGTGAGGTAAGAATCTGTTCACAGTTTCTTGAACAAGGAGACAGACTGCGATTCAGACTACTTGTGCCCCTTGTATTGCTGGATGTTTACAAACTTTCATCTTATAAAAAGTTCTCTCAATTATGTGTTTGGAAACACCAGATGTCACATTTCTGGTTGATTTTCTTTTCATCAAACAGACACATCTGCTGAGAGGTGAAGTAAAATTCATTTAAAATAGAAAGAGAAATATTTGATAAATACTGTCCAAGCAGGTCACAGAAAGAAAAGCACGGGAACAAGTGAATTATTACACGATAAAGTTGCAAATTCTGAATATTCAATATTGACTGGATATCAGTTACCAAAAAAACCCCAAAACCCTCTCAAAAGCCTGTTCCTTCAGGTTTGTCCACAAAAACACTGGTGGTCACGACCACTCCTTTCCCACCCCCAGACATCAGGTTGGGGGTTTTAGTATAGCCAGTTCCCATACTTCATGAAACCTGCCCAAAACCTGAAGTAGTCAAGCCAGGGACAGAAAAAAGACCTTTGCAACCCAGGCTGAAATCTGTTTTGAATAACTTTGCATACTGAGTTGCAAACAGTTATGTACCACGTGTCTCTGTTTTAGCTAACATAAACACCATACTCCGATTTGCAACGTGAGGGAAGAGGTGTGCACCACTCACTGAAGTGCCTGCTCAGAAAGGAGGGATTGCTGTCCACTTGTAGAAACACAACTTTCTGTTAATGCCAGTAAGAGCTGAGGCAGAGCTACAAACTGCTTCAGCATCTCAACCCTGCATCCTGCTCCCTGTAATTTCTATGCAGTAGTCAAGATGAAAATTAATATGACACTGAGCTCCACTAATTCCTTCAAAACCTGTGCTGAACAGCTGCAGAGACGCTAACTGATGTCCAAAGCCATGTTGCCATGGTGGGTAAAGCATAGGCAGGCAGGAAGCAGATTAAGAAGTTCTTTTCCATTTGAACGTAGGAGGCCTTACGCAGCAAATCCTTAGTTCCTGCTGTGTTTGGAGGTTTCACCATCTGCCAGTGCGGTGTGACTCTCAGATGGCAGTTTGAGGCAACTTCTCTTGGTAGACCCCCTCAGGACTTTCTCTGGACCTCAGAATGATTTCTAGTTATCATGGCTGGAATCACTTAGCAATCCCAGTTATTAAAATCTCAGATACAGATTTGTGTGTCTCTTTCAGTATACAGCAAAATGAGCAAAAAGTTTTCTCAAGGAGTTGTATACTGTGTCTGTGATGTGCGATGATCTCACAATGAAATCTGAGTAAATCCAGTCTAAATGCAATGCTGCATGACATCGTATGCCTGCCAAAATAGACTTAATTTATCATAGAACAGAAGAATTCTTGGCAGAGTTTCAAAGCTACTTCAGAAGTTTATTAGAATGAGGCATTAAGTCATGGAAGGGGGAAAAGGTCAGAGACAACAACAGGACTACTCAGCTATGTTAATCATTCTTTTAGCGTGTTTGTTACATGCCAGACTGAAATGGCAAAGAGGACTGGGTAAAATGAAAATGAGCAGGTCCCATTTTGTAGCTTGCTGAGCATATATTACAGTGGGTTCAAATTTTTTTAGGCTTTATTTTTCCTTGGAAAGGGAAAAGCAAGTTATGGGGACACATTACAGAATGTTAAGGGTTACCTGGCAGCAATTCTCTTCACCAATAGATGGAGAATAGCTTCATTTTCTCCGTATTTCTTCAATATCTTCCACCCAAGGATCACAAACCAAATAATAAAATAAGTATATCAATACATACAATTACAATGACTGAAGTGCATCAGTATAATATCCTTTGCCTCCATCACGCTAGTCTGGCACACTATTTGCCTATGCTTGTGGCACCAAGGAGTAACACCATTTTTCTTGCCCTAAATCAGCTTCAGGAGGACAGAAATCACAAGCAAACCTGCAAGAGGGGGAAGAATAGGGGCTTCTCGTGCAGGTAGGACTCTGTGCTCTCTCTGTCCTCTTCTCATGGACATGGAAGTACTCAGGCCCCTGTGAAGGACACCTCCCTTCCAAAGACAGCATGGAAGCAATGGGACATATTGGGACAGGGTTTGGACAAGGTCCCATTCACTCCTGCTCACACCAGAATGGTCTGCTGAAATCTTGTGAAGTGTGTGTTGTCTACTACCTTTGCTGGGCAGACAAGCAAAAAGCTGGCAAGGAAATTACGTGACCATGTGTGTCAAAACATTGGCAATTACTATTTCAACAGAAGCATGTTGAGCCTCCAGGCAGTATCTGATACCCCTTGGGTCCTTTTACCGTATTTCACCAGGGAAGCAGAAATTATCCCAATCACTGTATGAAATGGGTTGGTAATGCACTTAAACCCCCTTGCTAAAGTGTTAAGGCAAAATTCAGCCACAGGGAAATTAACCTGCTGAAGGACCTTAAAAAAACAACACTTTTTTTTGAAGCATCCTTGTTTCAGCTCTTCTGTTCTTACAGCTCATGGAGCTGATGTGCCTGTGAATTTTTTTTTTTCTTTCTTCAAGTTTTTGTCCCAGATGAGCTCTCTAATCCTACCCAGTGTACGGCCTCACAAACAGTTTGTATCTTTACAGCTGAGAGTGTATGTAACTATATCGAACTAAACCTATTCATAAAGGAACATTCGCGTTGGTACTCATTTCACTTGTGACAATGAAGGGCAGAGTTAAGGTTATTCAAGTACACCAAGATAAGAATAAATGCAAGGGGTAAGAGCCTCTA
>NW_009195748.1:5019-22080 GCF_000690835.1 Fulmarus glacialis | reverse complement strand
CTCTTCAAGTCACAGTTTGAATTTCCTTATGAAAACTACCTTTCATTAAATGATATTTTTTCCTTCATTTCCAAGGACTATTTATGAAAAGGTTTTGCTACGCAAATGTAGTCATGATGAACTGGCTAAAGAACTACATTTTTTTTTCTATTGTTTACTTGGGGTCTGTAACAGGTAGTATAAAAAAGCAGTACAAAACTTGAAATGTAATCTGATTACATATCACAAAACAACGGCAGTTACAATCAATTCCAATCAACAACCCTGAAAATTGTTCTGCATGTCTTCTGAAAATGTGTACATGTTCTTCCAAGTGGCAAAACTGAATATCCTCAAGGATTTCAAGGAAATGACTCTCTGAAAACCCAGATTGTTTTATTTTAAAAAAAGTGTAAGTTATTGAGATGTTTAAGCTTCTTCTAAATATTACACATAGGACACGGAGGGAAAACATAATCTCCAGATGATCTATTATTTATTTTCTCTGCAGGAAAGAGAACTGTTAAAGAAAAAGGGTGAAGATCACAGTAGGAAAGCAATAAAGCAGTGAACAGCACCTTAAAGAGGAAAAAAGCCACACAAACTGGCACTACAAATTGAGGGTTTGACCTCAATTACTGTCTATCTACTGTTCAGAAACTGAACCTAATGTCATACTGCAGAGCAAATGGGTGGTTCTTATAGCTAGTAACCCAGAAAATGTAACAATGTCAATGAATTGTTTTTCTATTGTCTGGCATCTAGTGAAATCATCTACAGCAGTTTACAATGTCCTTGTGCCTTACACCTATTTTTTCCCAAGATACCATCAAATAAAGAACTTCTTCCAAGAAAAGCCTCCCTAATGGTGGTTGGCTTCTAAGAGACAATCTTCTGAGAGAAGGTTAACATGGAACAAAGAGAGATGTAACAAGTATCCCTTCTTTCTCCTCCATGAGGTACTGGATTGCGACAGTTATGATTATGGGACTTTTCTTCCCCCAATGTTATAAGAGAAATTTTAAAGTCATAACAAAAATGTGCAGCAAAGCAAAAAAACCCAACAGAGCTAAGCAGAATGAAACAGGCTAATGATGGTGACAAAAGGCCATGCCTTGCCCAGGGCGATATGCTGTACAGTGGCAGTGCAGTGATGACAGTCACCAGCCACATTGCCCTTCCTGTTCTAGATGAATCATCTTTATCTTCCTCGTCTTTACTCATACTTTCGATACCAGCTCCTTCTGATGATAGCCTGTTTATCAGGCCCGTTGGGCAACGCATCTGCTTATTAACATTGACAAGAAAAGCAATGGTAATAGAAAGGGCCCCAAGGTCAAACTCAGAATAGCTGGTTTGGGTGCATACTGAAACTATTGCTTCTGCTATTTGTTGCCCTGTCCAGACTCTCAGAAAACCCATCCTTGAGTGTGACAGTCTTTGGTATGTGGCTGCTTAATAAAAATATGTCTGGCTCCATGTGGACTTCAGCTCTTACATCACTCTTTTCATCATTCTTCTAAGATTTCAAGAGCACAAATTATTATCCTGCATTTAATTTATGCAAGCATCGTGCTGGCAACCAAATCCATCATGAGCTACTTGAGCGTTTTACTTCAGGTTTCATTCTCAGCTTGGCTGAATATGGCAAATGCAATTAAGTATGAATAAGCTGTCACGAAGACTGCAGAAAACACACATCATATGGGCATAGTTCATATACGGAAGGCTCTTGTTTGGTATACCTGACTCACAGATCCCTCAGGGAAAGCAAAAAACCCAAATAAACTAAATATTCTGGGGGGTTAGACAGATGCTTAGCTGGCAAATGGGTGTTCTGGTCGACAGTTGGTTGTTAACATCCTCTACCAGCCATAACCAGTGTTGGAAAAGGGATTACAAGAGCACTCCCTTGCCCATTTCAAAATTGGTTTTTCCAGCCAGGTGGTTTGAGTTGACCTACCTGACTTTTCCTGATGTGGATAACTTGCAGCTCATGGGATCCCTTCTACTGGCACAAGCCTTTGGATGGTAGCCTTTGCTTGGCAAATGGTAGCAAAAAGCTGGTAACGATAATCTCCTCATCTGGCAAAGAAATGTTTAGAAGTGGTCAGTCCCCATTTTAGATGACACAGAGCTTCTTCAGATGATGGACCTCAGGAGGTGCTGGCTAAAGCACTCTACCTACCACAAATGTCAAGAGAAAGCACTGACAGAAAAAAGATCCTCCCCGATGATATAAACCCATTTCTTTCAGATCTTTATAGATTAGCCCAGTCCTTGAACAAGCATCTTGAAATTAAGAGGACATTATAGTGCAAGCACCTCCAGAGAGTCACTTGCTATCAAGTAAAGCTGGTTGGAGCATTACCATAAAATACCACAATGTAAAAATACAAGCAGGTAGGATTAGCAGTTATTGTTTTCCATTATCCATTATTCTGTGGGAGTTGCAGTCCTCAAGGCTGTGAATCCTGAACACTGAATTCACTGCAGAAAAGAAAAAGTCCTCCCTAGAGTAGGATATATTTATAAGGTAACCCAGTCATTTAACAGCCAGAAGTCTTTGATAAAAAAAGGTTCACTAAGTTACAAAGAGGTGATTATTTATAAGCATTTCAGTAGCACCACAGGCGAACATGTTATTCTACAAAGGCTTCTTTGGGCAAGCACAGCATAAGCCACAAAATCCTTGCCCTGAGGAGACCGTAGTGTAAGCTTATTTATTCCTGAAAACAATTGTGGTACACTACTGTTCTCTACACAGCTTAAAATATGTGTATCCTACTAACCATAGTCAATAAATGGCTGATTTGGCAATCCTTTCTTGTCCAGAAAGCAATAGAGTTGACCATTAGGATATATAGCTTAGTGATATAACAGGGTGCACAAAAACACTACTAGATATTTTCACACAAGTGTAAGACTCTTATTAGGGTGCAATTAGTTGAACAAGTCTTTTCTCTTTTCTCCTCCCATTCTCTCTCTCTCTCCCCCCCCCAACAAATTCATAATTATTTGTTCCAAAAGAATCATTCCATCCAGCAGATATTTGTAATAATATCTCAATACTTCTAGCAGAATCTATGATAAAAAAATTAAAACCATGAGGCTAGTCATAGATGCAATCAGTTAATCCAGGCATCCCTTTCCGTAGTACTTTTGAAATAAGTGGAACTAAGTCCACCATGGCAAGATGCAGTGAAGTCACTGCAATGATTCTTCAGTAGGTCCTCCTTCCCCTTCTTCTCCCGCTCTCACTGAGGCACCAAAGGGTTTTCAGTTTTCTTTTTTAGGCAGTGCTTCTCACCCCCTGATGTGATTTCCACTTCCATCTCTCTGCTGATCTCCCATGACGTCCTACTCAGACTCCATTTTCTATCTCTTGAGCTATTGTCTTGAGCTATGGGAGGAAGGCAGACTACTATACTGTTGGCTTTATTCTAGTCATGTCTGAACAACAAACCTGTTTCAAGCCTCTCCTACACCCAGGTTGTCCTTCATCACTGGAAAATTGTTTGCCTGGTCTTTTATCTTGGTGTCACATTTGTTTGGAACTTTCCAGCTTTGCTGTGTGATGTTCAAATACTTGCAGCCCTCACCTTCTGTTCCCTTTCAAATTTGCTTTTGCCCTGTTTCTCAATCTCCTCTCCTGTAGAAAGATATTACTAATATGATAGCTCTTCTTCTCCCTTCTGGCTGCACAAAACACTTTATCTCACAGAAAATCTTTACTCCTTCATCCACGCTAGTGATCTGTTGAACAACTTGAGTTGATTCACATGCTTACCCTCTATGCCTTTGCATTTCTCTTCACAACTTGCATCTATGATTGTGGTCGTATTAAAAAAAAAAAAGGAAAAACACAACTGATAAGTTTTAGACCCCAAAGGAATTACTTTCTAAGCATCCTGTCTATTTTCTTTGTCAAAGTGCCATATGCAGTCATGATAACATAAGCTGATAGAAGGATACAGGCAGCAAGATTGGCCTTATCTTCTAGAGCTGCTACGGCAATGGGTATGGTAACACGCAGTTACAGAAACTGGAAGCACTTTTTTTTTCTTCAGGTAACTCTGCTACATGTGTTCATTGGTCAGTGAGAAGTGAACAGCTAACTCTGTCCATTTTGTCTGTGCAATCTTCTGGGATCTCCTCACCACAGTTATGCAAAAAGCCAAGTGATGCTGAACTACAGCACTTTGTTTCCTTTGGGGGTTTGGGTTAACTGGTTTTTTCCTGCACTTCCACTGCTTTAGCAATCCAAGTTTAGGCACCGTTTGGTATAAAGGGGAAGGAACAAAGCCACAGGAAAAATGGGCTGCCAAGGTCACAAAGACAGAAGAACTTCAAGTAACGCACTTACTTTACTATTCCACAGACACATGGATATGGACTGCTGCTGCTGCTGCTGCTGCTGCTGCTTACACCGAAGAGTACCCACTTCCCACAGAAGTCATGACAATGCATGTGGAATAAAGTGCCAGGACTAATAGGACAGAAATAAACTCTGTTCCTACAGCTGTGCAGCCCACAGGGAATGGGTTCAAAGCAGCTGAACATTGAGGTGGTTCATAGTCTATCCAGGCTGCATCTCACTCTAGATCAACTAAGAGTTACTTCAAAGAGAAATAAGCCAGGATGCAAAATGGAAGGAGGAAAAAGTAGACTGGAGACATCCTAAGAATACATTTAACAGCCTCAGCCTTTGGAACAAATTAAGACCCTTGTCTCTAGTTGTTTAACTGGAGCATCTTTCCTCCATAGGCAAGGTCTTCACAGAATCACCTGTAAAGATGAGGAAGATAAAAATGATTCAGCTAGAATAGGAACAGCAATGTGGCCAGTGACTTGCTTATTTCTCTTTATAACTTCCTGCGCCTTTTTTATTCCAGGGCCTCTCTAGGTCCTCCCACCATACCCTATCTGAAGATACGTCCTCTTCTGACGTCTGGGTACCCTATCTGAAGATGATTTCCCTCTGAAAATAAGGAAGAATTTTGGGGCAATTTTGGTGGTGCATTATTTGTGTTGGTGTTCTCACTGTTGCTGTTACTGGTGGGACAGGACTGCAAAATGGAAATGTGATATGGCACAGAAGAAACAAACATGCAGGTTCTGAATGCTGGATTTTATTTGCTATTTATCTTTCCAACGTGCCTTCCTCTTCTTTGCCCAGTTCCTCACTCCCTCCTGAAATTATGGGATTGTTTGCGGTTGTTTTTTTTTCATTTTCAAGATTCTGTAAACATGTCTTTCTACATTCATTGTCTTTCATGTCACACCACTCTGCTAAGCAATCACCCATGTCTCTCACATAGTCATTTCTATGGCTTCTTTGATAGCCATCCCCCACCCCATGCATTAATTTCTACACAGGCCATTATTATTTCCACTTTTAATTCTGCCTTCAAACCCCCCCACAAACACATTACTGGGGGGTTTTTGTTTGTTTTGTTTTTTCTTGTGGGAATCTTGTCTGTTTCAAGTAGAACAGAATCTTTTTCTGTTCTACTTCCCTCTTCTCTGTCACTTTGTCTTCCTCTTAGACGATGACCCCTTGCACTAGAGACTCTTCTAGTGTGTCTGGAAAGTACCTAACACGTTGTTGTCACTGCTGGTAGGAAAAAATCTTCTTAATTTATTACCCATGCAATATCATGCCATGTTACTTCCTGAAATTTATACAATCATGTGGTCACCTGAGTCTTTCCAGCAAGCCTCTAAAACATTTCAGGGGACACACATAAAGGACAAATTACATTTGTAACAAGTTCAGTCACAGTCAAATAAAAATCTTAGTATCATAACCATCTGCCCTTGAAATCAAGATTCTACCCTTTAAAATTTCACTTTTAAGTTTAGAGTATCCAAATGGAAAGAGTACTAAGAAACATCAAGAGCTCTATAGGGATATGCCCTAATCTTTCATTTTTACAAATACAGATCTGTTCACAAATGACATCCAAGAAACAGTGACTAACTCTTTCTTTAGTGGAAACAGGATAGGTGCCTGTCAGAGACAGAGGTGACTTTACCGAAGAATTTTGGCTTGGGGTTAGGAGGGTATTGTGGGCCCTCAGTTTCCCTGGGATAAAAAAAAGCTTTCCCATATTCAACAACTTGGATCATCTCTAGTATGAACAGCCCCTGCTAATAACAGAGTAACATCCCAACTCCCCATTCCCTCACTCTGTGTTATTCTCCTACAAAAATGCTCTTTAGAAGAAATTAATCCAAGAGTCACGTGTTCTTCTGTCAACCTTTTTATGTGCCTCAGTAAATCTCTGAGCTTCTTGACCCCTGACTTTCACAAGGAAATGTGAAAGTTTCTGACTCTCCCAGTCTTTGAATTTGCCTGTTTGGTTAACTATCATGTCTGCTTAGCTGGCATAGCTGTGCAATTTGCTTTTCCCTTTGGGGGTTTGCAACCAGCCATGAATTCCCTCCGGCTTCTCATACCTTAAGTAGTTTAACCAGGAGAGACAAGACGTTCTGAGAAAGGGAATCCTCAAACAATAAAAAATCTGCACTCATCTCTTTTCACGTAACCTCCTACTGCAGTGACCTTGCAGGAACATACGGGTAGAGCTCAGGGAAAGGTCGCTGGACTGCATTTTGAGAAATCTTTGATTGAAGTCCAGGTGCCCTCTCCTGCCACACTGCCACTCTCTAAAACCAGATCAAGCTTCTTAAGAAACCCAGCAAGTGCTTCTCACAAGCTGAGCAACTTGCTAGCAACTACCCCTAACAAGAACAGGAGTCCTTTCACTGCTCATGTCCCCTGCTCCTGCCAGTTCCCCAGCTATTGCCTGCTGGACTGAAATGGCCCCACGTGCTCAGCAGGAGATCAAGCTGGACTCCTAGTAGCCAGCAGCTCTGGAGCAGACTACAGTGCCCACCCAGTGCCTCTTATCACGTCATTTATAACTATTTTCTGAGCAGCTCACACAATTTAACTTTGGTTGGAAAATAGAGGGGATTGTGTGGGAATCCCATGGGGAAGTCCCTGTCTAACTGGGGGTCACTCACTCCTCATACACATACTGCTGAAGATTCATGCAAGAGTTCAGCAAAAGATTACTTACAGATGACTCCAACTTGTCCATACTCATATTTGATGGGATTTGGGAACTGCTTGCAGGAAGAAAACTTCACCTTTCTTCGTGCAAATGTGTGCTAATCGGAGGAAGAATGTGCTCAATAAGGATACAGATTCTTAACTGATGAGCACATGAGTCCAGTGCGGATAATCTTATCCTTGCCACAAACCTAAAAAGCCACGGTGACTGATTAAGCCTTTTTTTTTTATCCTTTTTTTTTGTCTTTTTTTTTCTTTAAATAATGCTTGGGAATAGAAAAGGCAAAAACTCACTGAACAATTTGTTCCTTAGCCAAGTACTATAAAGGCCTTCAGCAGCAGCATGTACTAGTTTTACTTTAGCACATTACATGGCAGAATATGTACTTCCTTTGCTGTTAAACATGTGCAATTTAATGGAGGAATTCTTAAAAAAAAGATGAGATTTTAAATGCCAGTTGAAACACACAAACAAGCAGCAAAATTCTTTCCCCTGACAAGGGAAATGCAACAAAACCAACTACCTCCAAATTAATCTAAAACAGAGGAGTATCGAAAGCAGTAAACAGGCTTGAAAATATCTTGGGGTGGCTTTCAGATATAAAATGTCACCTAATTAATATCAAGCAAAGTATATAGTTTACTTTTTTTTTTTAAAGTAATGTGACACCTCTATCAGCATCTGAGGTACAAGCTAGGTTAGATGTGGCAGAGACTTCACTATAGTTCCTTTTTTGCGAACACTGTTTGGCTTTCAATATGTTTTTTGGAGAATGCAACTGAAGCTTCACTTGTTATTACCAGTGTTCTTTACTTATCAGTTCTATGATGTCTGCAAAGCAACAACTGAAAAGTTTAGCCAGTTAGGGCTTCTCAATTGCAATGCAAAAATTGGACAGAATTTACCGCTCGTATCTGGGAATGACAACTGATAAAACAGCAGCTGCAATAAAGGAGATGGAATGGTAAACACTCTTGGTGTAATTGCTTTCTGATCTTTTTGGATCTCAGCAGAAGCAGAAGTGTGCTTTTTATTAATTACATGGATTAGTGTAGTCTTTAAAATAGGTTAGAACTTAGAAAACTGTGTGAGAACAGCTCTTGCACAAAACCAATTTATGTGCCTGGAAATCAGCAAAGGCTTCAGACCTTCCTAGATAAACCACCCACGTTGTCATCATCAGCCTGCGTGCACTAGGCTGTGAGAGTCATATTCCATCTTCCTCTATGGGAAATAGCACCCTTTCCTCCCAGCTGAGGTTCCACACTCAGTCACTGTCCCGTGTTCATAGGATCCTCCCTAGAGTACTGCATCTCCCTATACTGTGAGATTAAAGAGAAGCAATGCAGAAGTCCTGTTAGTATATGCCCACCTGCTTTTTCAGCTGGATAGATGACTTTCAACACATTATTCATTTGTGTTGAAATGAATTAATTTTTCTACAAGCTTTTGGTTTGCCTATATTGTCGGCACAGTATCTTGATCATGACATTGTGGACCTCCATGCAATGATGTTAATGATTGCATGATTGTGTCTCTGTGAACAACTCAGCAAGGTCTCAATGTCTTTTGGGGTGACAGAGAACAAAAAGAATACAAATATTCATGCACATGTTGGATGGAGAAAGATTCCCACTTCAGCCAAGTGCAAGAGAGCAGTGGAAGAATATAAAGTGTCCAGTGACCTTTCCAGTCCCTGATCCTGAACTCCAGCTTAGATCACACAGTCATACCCATCACCCCATACCCACAGGAACCTCCCCAAGGATTAGAAAGAGCTCAAGGGCTCCTTTGCACTTCCCCAGAGGCCTCCTACCAGCTACTAACCCCTGCCAGATCCCAGCCTGCCCTTTCTGTTGGACACGGATGGGAGATACACACCTGGCCATTTTCCAGTGTTTGCAGCTTTTCTTCTGTGTCTCTTTAGGGTATCTTTCCTGCCCCGCCTGCAGCCCATTTTACCAGACAGGATTCAATGGTATTTAAACCAGGGCTAGGATTGATTAAATAACATCATTTCTCCTACACTATAAAGCTGGAGTCTCACTGTAACGAAGCTGTAACAGTGGTAGATCTCTTGATAAATGCTGGCCTAGACAAGTCTAAATGAAACAACAGAAAGTGTTTGCGACTGCTCTGACAACCGATTTGCATTCACTGGCAGAAGGGTACAGTCTTTCATTTTAATCCTTCATACCACCATTCTTTAATCTCATTCACTGTTTATGTAGTTGAGCTCTTATCTTGATGCCTATCACCAAAGCATCTGATGTCTCACAAGGATTAAATTAACAATAATAAATCTCTCATCTTTCCCATCAGGTAGGAGTTGGAACTTGATTAGGAATAATTTAAGCCATTGTTTCTCCTGCATTCCCCCCGGGCAGCAAACAACTCTTGTTGACTGAAACATTAGTAAACAGGAACATGATGAAACAAATCATCAAAGTAAAAGAATTGGGGTGTGAAGCCTGAAGCATTTATAGAAATGCATTAGTCATACCTTGGAAATCAATCAAGAATTTGCGGAAGGGGGGGCAGAAGGCTGGAGAGGCCAAGAGGTAGACAGAACAAGCTGTAAACAACTTCCCTCAAGACAGCTGACTAACATATAGTGCATGAGCTGAAACTTGTTTATCTGAACCCTGCGAACCCCGTACAGGTTTCTACTGGTCAAAGGTTTTGGAGCTGGAGGCAGATGCATGTGGAGAAGGTTACTCCCTAGTTACCAGCGTCAAAAAACAACATGCTCTCCCGCACCTTTCCGCCCGGGGCTGGCACAGGGACCCCCAAGCAAAGAGACCTGTCCCGTAACCCCAGGGAGACACATGGGTGGCAGGTGGGAATGGTCCTGGAGAACAGCCTGCACATCTCTCTCGGGTCATGTTTACGCACCAGACATTTGGTACCGCCCAGGAGTAAGACAAGGAAAGGAGGGTGGGACAGGCTGTTTTCTCATTTATTTACTTATTTCCTCCAAATTCACAGCTACTGAAGGAGAAAGAAACAAGGGGAATTGGAAAGGTGCTTATCTCCCTTAGCATCTCTCCTCCCTCCCTCATTTTCCTTCACTGCCTAAGTTGCTTTATCACCTTGTCACTGATGTCTTTGTTGCTGGAAATGAGTACTTCAGCAAAAACTGCAGAAAAACCAGCACTGTGCCCAGTGAAACTGCCCTGCATAAATGTAAAAAAAAAAAAAAAATCCCCCTAAAACTTCTTAGAAGAAATGCTTTAAACGGTTTCTAAAATTGCAGGATCTAATTATTTTATCAGCTTTTTTGCTGATAAAACAATTTTTAAAAAAAAATTTTTTTTACTTCTGGGTAATGAGGATTCAAACATCACATCAATGAGATTCATTCCTCTGCAGATATCATCCCTCTTTTAACATGTCTTCGTTATGAACTTTAAGGAGGGAAACACTAGAAGTGGGCACAGGCACAAAACTATTTCACAGCATTAATAAACCTCTCACATCCCGGTACTAAAGGTGAGCTGTAGTGAACATGTCAAATTACTTAAAACTCCTGTAATGCTTTAAGCCCACCTCGTGGTCTGCTTCTGCTGAAGCACAGGTCACCTAGAATCAGTGTGCTGATGTCTGCCCCACTTCACGACTGAACTTAAAAGCTAATTCAAGTTAAAAGCTGAATTAATTTGCTCCCAGCTACCCGAGAGATTTTTTCTTCCTGAGACCAGATCATCTCAAGACACCGCTGTTCCACTGTTAGAGTAGAAATGTTTATTCATGCAGGCATCATGACCCAAATTTTAACAGGAGGAGGACAAAGGCTGTACCTAACTGACAGTTGAAGTGAGAATAGTTTTTGAGTTCAGTGCACAGCAAGGTCAATGCAAAACCACCTTTTCATGCAAATACTCCTATCGCTATGGTAGTGCCTTTTTTCGTTTACTCTCATAGTTATGTATATCTCTGGAAGGAAATAAATGCTCCCTGATGCCCACTCCTTACTGGAAGGGAAGGAGAAAAATAATAATTTTGTCATTTTTACAGCCACTGAAAACTCCCCAGATTAAGTATGTAAATTGAATGAAAACGGCATTTTCTCCAAACAAAAATATTAACGCCTGATTTTTCCAGAAGAAATGCCAAAATGACATTATTCTGTTCGAACTGCTATTTTGCCATGAAATTTCATTTGAGTATATCCAAACAGCAACTCACAGGAGTTTCAGTACAGAAAAAGCAATAAAGCCAACTATGAAAAAAGAAGCTGTTTTGGACAGTGAACTGGTTCTTCAGCAACATCAATTGCAAATTAACATTCATTACAAGGCTGGAACTTTGTTATTGTTATTTCAAGGGATGATATGAGTATTAGAGAAATAACAGGTTAATATCTATAATGCAGGCTAATTCAATGAGCTGCTCCACAAAGAATAGGATAAGGCATAAACAAGTTTTGATTAATTATTAACTAGGTTGACATGACAGTGTGTGTGTGTGTGTGTGTGTGTGTGTATGTGCGTTGGATGGAGATACTACTCTTACGAAGTATTATGAATGTGTCATATCTGCAATACTAATTACTCATCTCTGCTTGCAGACAGACTGAAAGTACTTGCTGTTAAGTGTATGTACCGATTTAGTCAGTGCACCCTAATGGATTAAGTGGAGAATATTGTCATACAGGGCACTGGTGATTCAAATATCGCAGCTCGGTGAATGAATTCTGTTTGGGTTTTTTTAATCATCTTCTGTTCCCTCACGTTACAGTAACTTCACCATCTTAAGAAACTAGAGCATGAGCTGGAAAACCATGTCCACACTTTAGGTAGTAATTAGCCCAGCATTACACCACAGGAGTCCTGAGTTTCTCCCCACTGCTTTTTGTGCAAAGTTTACAGAATAAATGGCCTTGACAGCTCTCTGAGCCCACAATAGCTCCTCCATTCATATTTCTGGTGTTTATCCCACAAAGGTCAAGTGACATCACGTGGCTGCACTCGCCCTTGCTCATTGTGCAGCTGTGTCATCCTCTTCTGCAGTTACTAAGATAAACCTAAGGCCCACATGCAGCACAACCTGCTCCCCCCATTCATATCCTGGTGATAGGCCAGACATAATTCCTTGCCTAGCACCACTATCAGTCAAGAGCTACAGCTGGATTCAGACCATTACACTCACAATTTAAAAAATGCTTTCCACTCAACTTCTACTAACAGTGTGAGGAACCACAGCAGCAGGTTAGTAGGATGGTTTTATATTTCCTGTGGCAGGGAAAACATCCACACTTCTATAATATTGTTTCAAAACAACTGGAACATTTTGTTTAGAGGAATTCTGCACAAAATGAAGGCAGCAACCCTAAGGATTCTCACAGCTGTGGGTGCCAGAGTTTGTTGCCTTTCTTCTTCCTGACAGCCTTATAGGAGTGAAGAAGAGCCAGATTTTTAAAAATACTGGTAGCTATGGATGAATTAGCAGTCTAAAAGTTTTGAGAGCCTCAAATTTATGCCTGCAAACCAAGAGTCTGAGGGCTCAGCCAAGGACACCATTCCCAGGGCTTCCACTTCTTCTGCAGAGAGTTTCTAAGTCCTGAGAGTTGCCAGAATCAGGTTTCAGGAAAACAGTTTTCCTTCCTCCTGCTGATGCCTTGCACTTGACTGAGGCAAGCCACAGCAAGAAGGTAAGGTGTCCCAGAGCTGCATCCCAGGAAATGGCTGTCCAGTGCCTTGTGGTCCCCAGCCCTCAGACCACCTGCACACATGGTCGGCCTACAGGCTAGATCATCACTTTTACTACATCTATTTAAGTAGGAAAACTGCTAGCCTAACTAGATGAAGGTGGCAAATAGTTCCTACAAAGCAGTGAGCTCTGTTGATGGTTCATAAGGTTGTTTTAGAGGGGTACAACCTTGCTTTTACTTTCAACAGAAAAGCTTCAGATTTGAGCAGACTTCCAAAGTATTTAGGACCTAATAGGACTACTTACACCAGTTGAAAATGACCTCTGAAAACCCAAGCTTTTGTTGTGGATGTATTCCAAAAGAAGTGCTCCAAATTTAAAAGTGGAAAGAGATGACTGGAGAGATTTTCTTGCAAATTTCAAAATCCTTTTCAATGTAGGCAAAATGCTGCAAACAATGGTTGCTGACCTAATGTTTTGCTTTTCCACATTCTGTTGTGTCAGGGCCCAATAAATGTCAGGAAAATTTAAAAAAAAAAAAAAATCAAAAAAACCCTCTGTCCAATTTTCAAACCTTAAAGGGATACAGCTGTAGTTTTATTGGGATTAAGTTGGCTTTGGCTTCATTCTAACCAGAACCTGTTCAGAGCAGGATTTAAGACTGCACATCTGCAAAACCCATGCCATAGAGCACAGTCTGTAGACAGTACCATGAGGCTACTTTATTCATGCAAGTTATCCCATTAATTTCAATGGGACAACTCGTTTTCTAGGTTGATCTATATTCTCAAGTGTTTGCAGAGTTTGTGTCAAAAATAGCTATTGAGGCAGAAATAAATTATTAATGAATAATCAGCCTCAATATGCCTTCTACGTTCCACAAGGAGAGCTGGGTTTAAAGATTTAGCCTTCCACTCTGCTTATGGATAAAGCATACCCAGGACTGTAACACGCAGAAGGACAGCCTTCCACAGAAGAAGGATAGAAGGGCCGGGGGCGGGGTGGGGGGGGGAATCCACTGCCTTGCAAAAAAGGAAATAACATTAACACAGCTCTTAACTAGTGATTTAATGAGATGTTTTGTCCCCTGCACAGTGAAGTTTTCTTGTGCGATTACTTCCTATTACTGTCTTTCTCCAGATGAATTTAATGACGAGATTATAATTTTAAATGCCTGGAAGGTATACCTAACATCCAGACCAGTTCAGCCTGGAATCAGTATGCATAGGAAACTGGAAAATTTTGACACATGTCTGCTCCGAGATCAATAGAAGAGATAATCCATGGACATTGGGGCTCACAGAAGAGTTGGTAAACAAATTTATTTCAAAACCTGAAGAGCTGGCAGCTTGATGGAAGGGTAGGAGAGGAGTGGAGTCGTCTCTACCTTAGTGACCCAGATGGCTTTGCTTACTTCCTTGCCTGCTATTTGTCCATTTAAACACCCTGTCATTGCAAGATTATTTTGCAGCAGAGGAACCTTGGACCTGCAGAGAAAGTAAACACTGTCCGAACATGCATGTTTCCTGAATATTAACAGACCAGAATTTCTGGACATGAGTGAGAGGCATCTCACAGGAGACAATAAATGATTATAACACACTTATCCATGTCTTTTTTTGTCTCAAAAGGTGCAACACTACCTGTCTGTATGGCATCTCATGTTAATAGTCTGAGAAGCAAGCTGTTGATGCTGGGCCTAGGCTTTAGCCGCGCAGGCAGACATGTCCCAAGCCATGTCGCACAGTGCCTATTACAGCAGGACCGCATCCCCAGCTGACCCTGAGGAGTCTTTCTAACAGGTCATTAGGGAGCTGTGGGTAGACTCCCAGTCCCGCAAGGTATCATGCAGATTAGCGTGGGGTGACAACGCCTTCTCTCCTTTGAAGTGTAGGTGCCAACTAACTCTGCACACCCCCGCAGACTCTCATCCTGTCCTGTGACTTAATTCTTTCTTCCCCATCCCCGGATCGGCTTCAGTGATCCGGAATAACGCTGTTCCTTGCCATCAGCACAGGTTAAAATACAAGGACTGAACTGGAGTCCATGCTCAAAACTACAGCTCTTATTCTGCATTTCCAAATCGTGTAAAAGTCTACACCAGGGCCTAGTTTGGCTTCTAGGTATCATTTCTGTGCATGCAGGTATGTGAATTGTACACCCAGAATCATGTCCGATTTTACAATGGATATTTACCTCCTGGTGTATGCATTTATTACGGGGATCTTTGCTATTTCTAGAAGACTTTAGGCTTTGTTGTTCCTGAAGAAGAAAAAAATAATAATACTGTGAACACTAGAAGTTCAAAGCTAGAACAAACATTCAAAGAAGCCAGAGTACATCTGTCCTGGTTCCGGCTGGGACAGAGTTAACTTTCTTCCCAGTAGCTTGTAGCTTGGGGGGTGTCCTGTGTTTTGGGCTTGGTGTGAGAGGAGCGTTGATGGCCCATTGATGCTTTGGCTGTTGCTGGGTAGTGCTTGCACCAGGGAGACGTTTGGTTTCTCTTTTCGGCCTCCCATGCCCTGCCACGTGCAGGGCAAGCTGGGGCCGGGGGGTGGCGAGCACAGCTGGGGTGGCTGACCCCGCTGGCCAATGGGTTATTCTATACCATGTGACTTCAGGGGGGCGGGGCGGCGCGCCCACCGTTCGTGACACGCGGTCGGTGGTCGGTGAGCAGTTGCATTGTGCATCGCCTGCTTTGTGTATTCTGTTATTGTCGTTGTTCTCATTGTTACTATTACTGTTCTACTTCGTTTTATTTCAATTATTAAGCTGTTTTTATCTCAGCCCAGGAGTTTTCCTACTTGTGCCCTCCCGATTCTCCCCCCCATCCTACCGCGGGGGGCGGGGGGGAGGGTGGTGAGCAAGCAGCTGCGTGGGGTTTATTTGCTGGCTGGGGTTAAACCACGACGACATTACAGTTGCCTAATTGCTTAGAGGTCCTGTGATTTTTGAGTGCGAGGAGTCAATACTACAGGGCTGGTACAACCACTTTGCTTACAAAGTGCAGCACTGTCCTTCAGGAAGGAGAATGACGAGTTCTTGAAAAAATGAACTGTTTTTTCCCTTAGTATCAATGAAGCACTGCACGTTGAAATGTGCCCGTGTTTTATGCAAGTGGTTCTTGGCAGACATGAACTATGCTGAAAAAAATCCCATCTGTAAAGCTGTGCCAATTTGGCAGGCACTGAGTTTCCTCTCCTTATATCATGTGCTGACTGATGGAATACAAATCATAAGAATTAAAGATAGAAAAGATCTATTAACTCATCTATCCTTCTACTGCCAGGCCAGTCTTATTCCCTGCCATATATTCAGCACTGCTTTCAGGTCCTTTTATAAAAGTTGCAGAGACTCTTCCACCAATTCTTTGGCAATGCACGAGCCTAGTAGCTCCCAAATTAGAAAACCTTTCTTAACGTTTAGCTTTTGCCTAATTTCATGGCATTACCTCCTTGGTATGCCCTTGGCAACTTCTCTATATGTTTAAATCTCTTTCCGCTTGTTTCCACTTCTGTTACAACATTCCTGTCAAATGCCACAGCAAAGGAGCAGATTCACAAAGGTGAATTAGTTATTAGCATCCTCAAAAATTTTCAAAGCAGCTCTACATAGAACAGCGTGGCTGCTGGGGTGGATGGTGAGCAGCTCTTAAACGGAAAGGCAGAATTACACAAAAGTACAGGGCAAGGCTTCTGCTAGTGGAGGCATGACTGAACCGTTACTGAGGAACAACAGGCTTTCCTGAATGTTGCTGCTCGCATGCAGTCTGTTTATGAAATGCTAGCAAGAATCTACAAAGAAAATACTGCAAGTCAAAATTTGAGGTTTCCTCTTGCTGTTTAAACCTTCCTGTAATGGAAACTGAAAGACTTCTCTAACTGGGTAATTCTTCTGCATTCTTAAAATGTCACGTTCATCCATGGGTAATTGTATGTGTCGGTTACAAGTACACGAGTAGCTTCCTGATGTGGCCTTTCTGTATAATGTATTTTCTATTACGATTTCTATCTATTCTTCAGACTGAAGTTGCAGGTCCTGCAATAAATATCCCAGTTTAGAGCACGCCCGTTCTCAATATGCCAAAAGGCCGGTTTAAAAGACCAGACTCTAGACAATGTACTTGTATTCACTGCCTTTCTACCTGCACTCCTTTCCTCCCACTACAAAGGTGATAATGCCGGAGAAATTAGAAGCACTTGTGTGGCTTATCATCTGCCCTGAGGTAATTCAGCATTTGATTTAACTGAAATCTCAAATTGCCTCCATCCTCTTTCTTCGTGGAAAATGTTGCCCCACCTGGTACACAGGAAGGTGAGAAAATCTTACTACTCTAGTAGTTATCTCC
>NW_009195748.1:2577-5003 GCF_000690835.1 Fulmarus glacialis | reverse complement strand
GGGGGGGGGGGGGGGGGGGGCTCAGGATGGTGGTTCATCATCTTCTGACAGCACACCCACTAGTGCCAGTGGGTAGTCTGAGCATGAGTAACACACCTCGTTTCGCTCTTACTGACTGTAAGGCTGGAAATCGATGATGAGCACTCAAAGCTTATTTTAATGGGTTAACAGCACATAGTACAGGGTCACAGAATCAGAAAAGTAAAAGATTGGAAAGCCATTTTTAATCTAGTCTTGTATTACCTTGTTCCCTAAAACGTATTTTCTAGATTGTGGCTGTCTCAAATCGGTTTCTTCCACTTTCTTTGAAGTATTATATCCAATCTATTATCACCACCAAAGCTCTGTCAATACAACAGTCATCACTAGTACCGAGCAGTGCCAGGAATTAAGTTTTAGGAAGGATTTTCACTTTTTATCCCTTTGTATGGCCAACAACCCAAATTTTCAAACTTCTTCAGGAAACAAATTCCAGGACCTGGGGAGAAAAGGGAAGTGTTGGAATGGTCAAAACATCTTAAAATCATCCTGTATTAATTTTTCAACTGTTATATTGCATTATATATATTATAAGGTATATTGCACACATACTTAATATTTGAAATGAAAAGTCATTTATTAAACACTATAGATTTTCAGCTTAAATATTGATTGGGAAATCTTCATATGGTTCAAACATTTTCCTGTTCACTTTTTTAAGAGGCGTTCCAGCTAGAAAAATAGGCTTGATTTCTACAGAATTTTGATGTTTACGCACTTTTACTGAACACCTTCCAACAGAAAGCTTGTCAGAAATGTAGTCTTGCACATTTTATTTTTGTTTTGTTCAGCCATAGTAAATGCCAGTCCAGATATATGGTAAATACGTTCCTATTTTGTTCCTTTCATGTATACCAAAGTATGTAACAGTGTACGGCCCTGAGTAAACACCAACATGTTCTGAATGCAGGTATAAATATTTTCCAATTCAGCACATGCATAAACCTGTTGCATACACCTCCTGAAAATAAATTTTATTCAAGAGAGAGAAAAACACGTCATGTTCTAGTTTAAAAGCTGGGAAAATGTGTGGAAAAGTGTTTTCTAATCAATTCTGAATGGAAGGGATGCTCTGCTGTCATTTAAAAGACACTTGTGCAAAACTGCCTATAATTGTATAGTTCCACAGAGACTTATCATGGTTCTAAGTATTAAGCAATGCTTACATTTTAATAACAATTCCCCAAGGGACTGTGACAACTGCTAGGGTTCACAGAACAACTGCACTGTCAGCCATAAGAAAAGTTCAGTATTAGCACAGAGTCAAACAGTGCAGATGTGGTAGGTTAGGCTCGACCTTTAATTGTTTATACTTATTATATTATTTTTAAAAGAGTTGAAGCAAATCATATTGTCCTGAGAGAACAGAGAGAGGCTATAGTAGTCTTGGAGAGGGAAAATTGCCCAGGGTTTCCTTTCCTCATGTTGTCAGTTCAAGGAAGGACAGTGAACTTTGAAAACATGTTCAGACTTAAATAAATTAACAAGTATTTTCAGAATTAGGGCTAACGTTGAGTATTAACCAGATACTGCAAGTTTCTAATTGCTGTACTTCTCTCCACTCCTCCAGTGGAGCCACTCATTACTGCAAGATCCTAATTGTTATACCTGCTCCCTCTTACCCAGGGAGATACATGGGGAAGATACATGGTGTCTTTATATTTAGCAAAATTAAATAACAAGGCATCAGCATATAACATAGCTTACAGAAAGCTTTGTGTCAGAACAAAGCTTTAAAGCTTGGGCTGCTAAGCTGCACCAATACGATCTGCAGCCACGCCCCGTGCACATATAAAATAGATTATTGCATATTGTGTTATTTTTATTCATTTGTATTTTGGTAATGATGACAATGTGCCTGGCATGCTCTCACCACACACAGGGAAAAGACAGCTTGAACACACACACACACACACACACATGCACACACACACGTAGTCTTCTTTCATGCAGTTTGGGAGAGGATTGAAATTGTGCCCTTACGTAATGTACAGCAAATAAATAAGCAGCAGCTAACTGTAAGACAAAAAGTAATTCTATCTCACAATAGTCAAACTCAGCAAATGTGGCTTCTCTTTATGAAATTTTGGTTTTCATTACAAAGAATGCTGGACAATGAAATGAAGACAAGAAAACTGTGAACAGAAGAAAGGAGTTTGCTCCCAGTTGTTAACTCTTATCAGCATTGGCTCTACCAGTGTTCAGAGTAGTAACCTGGTTTTATTTTCATCGTTTTCCTCACAGAGTTGCTGAGGAAAAAGAATTGTGACATTTGCGCAACAATAATGAAGCAGTGAGAGAAATGTCCTGCATTTTCCAGCCATTTGCAGACAGGCTTTCTGAATTAGTGTTAAGAAAATTGGCCCAGCAGCATCTCTGAGCACTGC
>NW_009195748.1:734-2546 GCF_000690835.1 Fulmarus glacialis | reverse complement strand
GTGCAGCAGGCCTGGCAGCTCAGCCTCCATACCCTGACATGGTCATGACTCTGGTCTGCGGCATTTTATGGCAATACACAAATCTTGCCGTTTCATAGTTAGGCCAGTTGGAACACAACTGGGAAGACAACACAACTTTTATTTAGCATAATTAGTCTGCGATTGGTAGCTAATTCTAGGTATTTTTGTTCCCAGATATTGTGGTAATGAAATAATGTTGTTAGACTTCGCCACCAGCTTATCGCTGGAGCCTTGGTGCAAAAAGGCAGGAGTACTCCCAGACTGTTGAGTGCCTACGTAATTTTATTTGCTAAAGAGAAGCTAAATTCTAGTGCCACGGCCAGAATTATTCTAGCTTTGGGATCACATCAAACAAGTCAACACCTCTCTAAAAAGCAGTCTAGAGCAGTTGCAATGAATAAATATAGCTCGTTTGTGTAGCCTATTTATTTCAGTGATATCAACCCAAGCCAGCCCAATACAGAAAAAGATTTAGAGCTTGTCTGCTTTCTTTGGGTTATATCAAGATGATGTACCTCATTTTAAGCATACCATCTAAGCAGGCACGCAGTGGTGGCATCCTAATAGTTTTCATTTTACAGTGTGTTAGTGCTTTCAGACAAGGAAGGTTTCCTCTGATGGCTTCACTTGCTTGTAACAGTGCTGACCTCCATTCATGGTGGCATTTTTCTAGCAGTTGGATGTGGGCCATGAAGCAACTAAACACTGCTGTGCCCCACCTTGTGATCACACAAGAAAAATCCTGGGAAGTTCTCCTGCTATCTTGTGATCTGACTCTTTTGAACAGCCAGCACCAGTGAACTGAACAGCCACAACCACCACCACAACTCGCGCTTCAGTCTGATAGTCAGGTAGAGGCACTGCACACACGGCGTGTGTACATTTGACATAACGCTGATTGCTGCAAGCTGGCCGCAAAGCCAAGCACTGTGCTAGTCAACAGCTGTGACAGTGGCTTTAGTGGCCACAATCACAGGTTCCTCTGCCTCATCTGCAGCTGCCCAGGAAAGAGCACAAGCATGAGGCCAAGAAAGAGAAGAAGCCCGGGGAGATGCTTCAGCGAGGCCAACAGAGAATAGCTTCCTTTAGCACATTATTGTTCTGGGAGCAATAAAGAGGCATTGTCAGGGAGAAGCAGCTGGTGCTGCAGACCCAGAGCAACCCGTGGCTGCAGAAGACAAAGATCTGTGCACTTCAGCAACAAGAACATACACACAGGAGACCTAGAGGACCTGGAAGTTCGTGATGCTCCATTGCTGCCTGCAGGTGCTAACCAATACAGTGCTGACAGCCTAACAAGCGGAGCTGTTGTGATAAAGGTGGGCACATCCCTTGAATCACAGATATTGTCACTGCCTTGCCCTCAGCAGTCCTCAAGATTGCTACTGACTGTTTGGATGCACGGACATTACTGTGTGTTTTCCTATCTTCTTCTTAGTCTTCTTGTTTTCTTCCAGCTACCACAGCTGACGAAGACTTGCTTATACCAGGAACTAACAGTCACCAAAGCAGCTGCAGAGTAACACAGAGCGTGCTTTTGGGAAACGGTGATCCCTGGTGTGCAGTATCAACCTCAGAACCCAATTCTGATGTGTTGGCTGCAATATTGTCTGGAGTATAGGAAGCATTGCAGAGGGAGAAAGACACCAATTTTCCAGGCAGTCTGAGCGCATTAGGAGATGCCACCTTGTCGTGGCTTAACCCCAGCCAGCAACTAAACACCACACAGCTGCTCGCTCGCCCCGCCACTCCGGTGGGATGGGGCAGAGAATCGGGGGGGGACCAGTAGAA
>NW_009195748.1:0-605 GCF_000690835.1 Fulmarus glacialis | reverse complement strand
AGGCCCCATCCAACTTCTCACCACCCGCTGACTGATGCCGAACCTGGCCTGAGCCGTGAGAGCCCTCCCCCTTCCCGGACCACGCCTCCTAATTATATACCAAGCATGACGTCACATGGTGTGGAATATCCCATTGGCCAGCTGGGTCAGCTGCCCCGGCTGTGCTCCCTCCTCCCAGCTTCCCATGCACCTGGCAGAGCATGGAAAGCCAAAAAGTCCCGGGTGCAAGCACCACCCAGCAACAACCAAAGCATCAATGGGCCATCAACACTCCTCTTATATCAAACCCAAAACACAGCACACCCCCGACAGCTACTGGGAAGAAAGTTAACTCTGTCCCAGCCGGAACCAGGACGTAGCTCCTAAGGGAGAATTGCTGGGGATACAGCATCAGGGATGTCTCACATAGACACGTAGATGATTCATTTGGCAAAAGAGGCTTTGACTAACATATTGGGTCACTTGTCCTAGCTCATGGGGTGTGACACCACTAGCCAAGGCCCATGCTCTCCTGGGCCCATGCTTTTGCTGCGCCTGCAGTGTGCCTTATTGAGGGTGCAGTGGTATGAGATACATACTTCCAACCCATAGGTGTGATTTGCAGC
>NW_009195747.1:140281-185070 GCF_000690835.1 Fulmarus glacialis | reverse complement strand
GGTTAAACCACGACATAGTGTCTTGCTTTCTGTCTCCCCACTCTGTTTCAAGGGACTCTGCAGGCTGTTGACTCCTGCTGCTCACACTGAGGTTAACTCGCTTCCTAAGAGAGCCGGAGTAAATGTTGTGGTTCTGTTTGCAATCGGACCCTCTGCCGCTGTGTACAAGCAGGCTTTTTGTACCCAAAACAGCTCCAAATTACTGTACATAAACCATAATCTTCCGCTGGGAGTACTGTAGTTTTCCATTTTGCTGCTAATTGGATGATACACTTGCAATAGTCTTTGTTAACGTGGCTAGTGCTGGGCAGGGTACAGTGATGGCAGGCTTTTATTTAGAAATCTTGCAAAAATGCAGTGACTGTCCCCATTTGACAGCAATTGAAACCAATCGTCAATTAACTAAATAACAGCCAATTAGCTTGAAGAAAAAAAGAAGAAAATTGCTTACTTCACATTCTTTGTTGAAGCAAACACCAGTCAGAGGATGGGAGGTTTTTTCTTTCTCCTATGAGACGACAAAACGGCAAAAGATGTGCAGAAAATGCATAGTGTTTTTTTTTTAAATACCATCTTTTTGTCACACAAGAATATTTGAGAAACTAGATAAGAACATCTTAAGGTCCTGAGACATTTAATTTCCCTTGATTTTTTAAAATGAAAATTATAATCATTATGCAAGCACAATTTTTCCTCCTTTCTTTCACGCCGCTGTAGGATACTTTAAGCACAAGGGCAGCTCCACTGAAGCTGGCTGCCTTCAGAAGGAAAGACCAGCAAACCGCTGGCTGCGGTGCGGTGCGACAACAGGCAGGACTGTGATATTAACATTTGCATCACCAGACCAAGCCCTTCCTCTGTCATATTTTATGGACTTTTAGGAGTCCATAGGTGAGACGTTGTCAGAACTTTTGATGTTAAAAAACCTGAAGCACCCAGAGGCGTTAGGAAGCAGCCGAGTGGTGCTGTCAGGACTGGCATTTTGGTCTTAGGTCCCTCCAAGACCCGTTTTCATGTCTGTGTCCTTTTTTGAATCTGGGCAATAGTGCCAAAACGTATTGAGTCAAGACCATTGCACAGTGAAAGCCAGTCCCACCACTGGAGAAAGAAAAGATTATTGCTCTTTATTTTAGCTGTTAGCCCAATACCATCTCCCCAAAAGAAGCAGTGCAATTCAACATGAAGACTAAAGCTTGATCCTATATGCTCTCACCAGTCCCAGAGCAGAGGCTAACGTCTGCATGGCTCTCTGACAGCTGGGCTTTCAGTGGATGATATGCTGGGCAGAAAAAGAGCATAGATTAGACCAAAGAGGCAGCTGCTACAAGCTAACTTAATATTGCTGGGTTAGTAAGAGACAACCATTTACTCATGACATCCTGGCTTTGAATTTTTATTGCACTTTCCTCATAAGCAGTTAAGGCCAGCAGTTAATGCACAAAGGCATTACGTGGCCTCGCGTCTCGCCTGCAGGGCTGGACCACAGCCGGTCCCTTGGGGTTGACATCAGGGCTGCGTCTGCCTAAGGTCCATTAGTTGCATCAATCAATAATTCTTCACTTAGACTTTTTACTCGTCGTTCAAAAAGATTTTATTATGCTACTTTGAGCGGCTCACAGCGTCATTTCACGGGTTTCAAATTGTGTTACTCTTTTGTTAATACTTTTAGGGCCCATGTTTCGTAATTGGATAGTGGAGGGTGAGAGGTATGTCTTTTAACCGTCGGGAAAGCAATGAATATTGGATGCTTTTTCATTAAGTGATGTGAGATTCAGCACTGCACATATTGATCTGTTACTTTCTTACAGGAACATTTTACACCTGAATGCAAGTTCAAAGAATCAGTATTTGAAAACTACTATGTGACATATTCTTCAATGATCTACAGACAGCAACAGTCTGGCCGGGGTTGGTATTTGGGTCTTAACAAAGAAGGAGAAATAATGAAAGGAAACCACGTGAAGAAAAATAAACCTGCAGCACACTTTCTTCCAAAACCATTAAAAGGTAATTGCTTGGGTTTGCTCCGTCTATCTGAACTGACATTATCTTATTTCGGAGATGTTTAATTGCTGTGCATACATATTTGAAGGATTCAGCTACTTATATAAGAGGAGTATAATGTTCTGTAACACACTGTTAATCTAACTAGAGCTGCTTTTTTTAGGTTTCTCTACGTTACCACCGCATTTCTCTAATCTAACCAAATACACGTATTAGCTTCTTTGTGCCCAAAGTCCACAGTGTCTCTGTTGTAGATAACGAAGGCTCTGCCTGGAATGGCTCAAACATCCGCTCACAGGCCATCAGCGACTTGCTGTATAGCTTGTCAATCTGTGCATTATGTTACAGGATGTTTGTTTGTCTATTTTTGCCTGAGATAAAGCTCTAATGTGCGGTGCTTATTAAACCACAATTAATGTGGCATCGGCATATGACATTAAAGGTAATAATGCATGTGGCATACGTATACCGCTGTGTATTAAAAGCCAGGACATAGAGTCATCCCAGTTAACTGAAGGATCTGAATCAGGACTGTGGTCAGACTTGGCTCCCTCTTTGGTCAATGCAAAGAGGGAGATCTCAGTTGATGTATGGAGGTGCTCCTTTTCTCAAGAAGAACTAGCTTCCATATGCTCCTTCCTTAAGAGGAGTGAAGCCTTCTACTTCTGGGTTATGCTCTTAGGTAGCCTTTTAAGGCAGCATCATTTTGAAATCAGAGAGGATATTTCAAAGGTGCAGAGCTCTGGGTGGATGCTGGACTAGTCTGGCAGTCCACATTTAGGACTAGGTGTTAGGCAACTGATGTCAAGGTTGATCCTCACTTCTAACACGTGTGAAAACAAAGGAAACAGAAGACTGAAAATCCATTTTCGCACCCACCTGCTTAGGCTACCTATACAAGTAAGAGGTCAAATCACAGCTGTCAGCAGTGCTACTTCACCACTAATAAGGAAATGTTGATTTATATCAGCTTAGGTCTATCTTGCCGAGTTTTTTAAGTGCAGTGGGTAGGTGGGTGATTTAACTGGGAGAGGGAGGGAGCTGTGGTTTTTCCCTTCTCTCATTCCCTTAAAGAGGACCTCAGAGATTCTTAGGGAGTGTTTGAAATGGAAGAGGTCTCCTTGCCATTTTTCTTTCGTTCACTCCTTACATTGCATATTGCTGAATGAAAAATCCCAATGTTTTGCAGCCGGACTTTGCACCAACAGACTGAGTAGCCCGTAACGCGTGCTGATGTGCTGCCTCTCTTTTGCTTTGCAGTGGCCATGTACAAAGAGCCTTCTCTCCACGATCTCACAGAGTTCTCAAGATCTGGAAGTGGGACCCCAACAAAGAGCAGAAGTGTTTCAGGAGTGCTAAATGGGGGTAAATCCATGAGCCAAAACGAGTCAACGTAGCCAGGTTCAGGCAAGCCAAGTGCTCTCTAAACAGAACCTTACCTCTGGATGCAGTTGAATTCTTACTAGCAGTCTTTCATCCAAACGTTCAATTGCCCAGGACAAGCCACCGAACTTGCATAGGTCACTTGTTTATCAGCCATTAGATCTACTGGTTGTCAAAGGATATACCCCAATAATGTAGAATATGCTTGTGCATATCACAAGGCACTTGGATAGCCAGCAAACATAACTGCGGAATAAATCTCGGAGAAGAAATGTCCAGCTCTTTCTCTCTCTCTCTTTTTCTCTCTCTTTCTCTCTCTCTCCTATGCTTTGTGGAATACAAAACAAAAACATTTCACAGCATTCACTGCTGATAAGAATTTGCTTTCCAACTCAGAAAAAGACCACTTTTGCTCTTCAAAGGAAATTTTAATGCTTGTATGTTTTATAGGGGCAAACAAAAAACAAATATGTAAACTCTGTTGTTTCCTTGGCTTACCGTTTTATATCTAAGGCTTGATAAAAATGTATCCTTTAATTTGGAATAGTGCAACTTTTTGATTTCTGAACTCCAATGGGTCTTTAAAGCTATGTCTTTAAAAAAATAATTAAAAATTCAGGGTTGGAACTGAGAGTTGGTGTCTCAGGCTCAAGCAAACGGTGTTCTTGTGGTTTTAAACACAATGAAATATAAATTTTTATAGATTTGTAGTTTCTGGTAAAGTTCTTGTGCTAACCCCAGTCTGTAGGAATTGAGTTGTTTTATTATCCCAAGTGGAAGTTAACAGAAAGGGATAAAATTATCCTCCAGTGTAGATTTCTCTTAATTCCATTTTGTGTGTCATGTTAAACTATTGTTGTGGCTTCTTTTCTAAAGACAGATACTGTGGAATTAAGGTGACTTAATTTTTTTATAAGAAATGTCTTATTTGTAAAAGTCCTTCTTTCACTGTAATGGGCACGTGAATATTGTGTAGGAGGAAGCGTTAGGACAGGTTACCCCTAAACAACATATACTTATACATGCTATTGGAAACAATTGTTTAAAAAATGTAGTTAGGTTTCCATTTAGGTCATCATGTCTGTTGCATGGGAGAAAGTTGGAATATTGGCATAGAGTTGCATGATGTGTAAGATTTTGTGCATTAATCATCGTTGGATTCTGTGCTCCAAAACTGACATAGTTCTGTACAGGCAGCTTTCTGCTTCGTACAAAAGAGTTGTTTATTATTTGTTGTATACACAACCATGCACTGAATAAACTATTTATATTAAGATGTACTTTTTAAAAAAGCTTGTTTGATTGTATGATGTACATCCATAATTAATTTCAAGGGAAAGGGTTGGCAATTGAATTACAAAGTTATAAAAGATTCTGTAATTAATGTTCAAAATCTTTCTATGTAATGGGTTATTCCCCTGTAACGTCATACACTATACAAATGAGAACATGTTCTTTCTTTTGGATATTGTTAGAACTGGTCTTACATGCCCAGCTGAGATACTCAAAACATAGTGACGATTAAGTGCCACAAAGTCTTGGTAACGGCCCCTCTGCCCTGCGCTGCTGGAGCCCCAGTGAATTGCACTCCTCTGCTTCGAGCTTCTCCAGCTTCTCCGTGTCTGCCCTCCCTGTTAGGCTTCCCTAGTGCGGCCACGTAGCGCTACCTCGCAGCACACCTCCCCACAGCCCTCGGTACAGGGGGTCCCAAAGAGAGCCGGTAAGTCACGCACTGCTTGTGCCAGGGTGGCACCCTGAGGATGCTCGGAGTTCGCTCTGCATCACTGCAGGGACACTTCAGGAGCCAGCTTTGTCTGGTCTCGAGGAAAAGCTCCTATGCCTCCTGCCTTTGTGCACATGCTCTGGAGAGAAAATGTCCTCTGTCCTGCCTTTTCTCTCCAAAAACATCAGTGAGAACTTTTCTTACCTATAACATCCAGGCAGCTCTGACAGGTGAGCTTCACTCATCGAGGTGTTTCAAGAAGTCCTAGGAGGAACAAGCTCTCACCATGGGTGGCTGAAAAACTACTTCTGGAAGGGAGTAATGGAAATGGAGGCAAAAAGCTACCTATAAATGTTAGCCTGAAATTAATATCGGGTATTCTGCTGTCTGCTCTTGCACTTGACCAAGGTAGAATTAAACCTCAGACCAGGATGGGACAATGGGGTTTTTTTTAAAGGTTAGGGCTGAGAGAGGAGGGAAGGAGATTATGTTTCAGATCAAACCCCTAGATTTGTTGTTCTGTGGCAAATAGTAGGCAAAGAGCTCTGGCTTGCTGAGCTCCCATATTGGAGTGGGATGTTGCCCTCCCAAATACCACCAACTTGCTGGCCTTCAGAGGGCCTGGGGGTCCTCAGCTCGCCCCTTTCCAAAGGGTGAAGAAGGTGGGAGCACAACCAATGCCATAGAAATCCTTAAAAACTGAAGATGTGGCCGTGATTGCTCCAGAAGTTTTGATAACTCAGTGAGTCTGGAGCATCTATTCCCCTCAACTAAGTGTACTATGCCCTCATGGAACATTTCTCCTAACCCTCCCAACCCCAAATATCAGACTATCAGTTCCAAAAAAGGAGTCCGAGTGCCTTAGGAACATAAAACCTGATTAAAAATAGGCATGTTTGTGGCAAAGCTAGTTAGATACATTGTTCAATGCTGAGTGTTTACTATCCTAAACATAACTGGAGGTCTGCTGCTTTGCTTTATAGCTGCAATCTTATTGTTATTCCCCATCCCCAGTACCTCCAACCTTGAAGGTCATCTGCAGTGAAATAAAAATGCTCACCTCACAAATTGTCCCTTCTGAGGTCTGTAGTCTGACCCATCTTTTGTATTGACGTTGGCATCAGCTGTGAGCGTTCACTGCCAAGTCCCCAGTTTCAAAGGTTTCTAATATACCAAGCTAACAAATGCCACTCTTGGATTGAGATGGGAAGAGACAAATGGCGATAGACAAGCCATAAACAGCTGGTTTTGACAATTATATTAAATTTTTGACAAACCTGTTCCAACAAGAGTTTTTCCTTCAGAGGACTGTGGACTGAAAAGAAAATACTCTTGATAGAGTCCTGATAGTAGACAAAAGCTCACATACAGTATGGGCAAAGTGGGGGATTCTGCCCAGGGTTTTACAGGCAGTCTCTGGAGCCATAGACTGAGATTTAATAAGGAGAAATAGAGTTAAATGTGCCTTCGCAGACAGTGAGGTGAAGGTGATACTCTGACCCAGGCAGCAAAGTCCCTTGGGTAGACAAGAATGTGGCTTCAGCAGAGGTCCAGATTTAGGAGCCAGACTCTTGAGTATTTACTTACCCTTCAGCACCCATAAATTACAAAGTTAAACAGATGGCTCCTGGATAATACCTTCCTTCAAGAAACCTGCTAGATGTTGGGAAAATGTCCATGTTGATGGTTGTCTATCAGAAGAAAACTTATAGCCACTGGTCAATCCGCTTTGCTCTGCCACGTGTACAGTGGCAGAGTGCAGGAAGCTGCACACCTGGAATAAGAACAAAGCCCAGGGGCTGGTGTGAAACCAAGCTCTGCACTGGCTGTCAGCCACTAACCATCTGCAGAAGGCTTGGTCTCAGGCCCTTCTGTTATGGCCAATTTGATGGCCGATGCCCTTCATCTGCCATTTCCCTGCCTCTCCACCACTGCTGCCCGTGCTCTGTGCAGCATACCACGGGCCTGGAGTTGGCTCAGGAGGTGCAAAAAACCAGCACAGCAGCTTTCTGGTTCACCTGGGCTTCACTTGGCAAAGCCCTGAGCCACCGCAGGGGCTGTGCAGAGACCGGATGAAAGGCTGACAAATACTACCTGCCAACCCAAAAGAAAACAGGTCACCCATGAAATTGGGAGGAATACTGCTAGGAGCACAACTATTATAAGGCAAAATTGCTGCCTTTTTGTGATCCACCTGTCAGAGCTGCTTTCTTGGAGGTCTCTGCAGAGGACTCAGGCATTGCCTGCTTGGCCTGGTTTTGGGGTGAGGGAAGGTGGGAAGAGCTCTTCTCTGTATCACAGAGATCTTTCTTTTTTAAATTCTTTTTTCTTGTCATTTACCTCATGCTACCTCATAGCATGGTTGTATCTTCGTAGCCACTTGCTCAGCCATGTTCATCGCTGGCACGATGGAAGACAATTCCCTACTTGGGGTAAATATCTCCAAGTTATCCCAGGGAAGAATGGTGCCCCTTCTGCAGCACCGTCTGGTGTCCCTACCACTGGTTTCCAGCCCACAGGCCAGGTTTTCCAGTGGGATAAAGATGGTGTAACGAGCTCAGGGATGCTGTGGTACGCCAGGCCTCTCCCCAGCTGAGCCACCAGCACGAGAGCCAGGTCTGGCAGAGGTCTGCTGTGTCTTGAGTATCTCTGCGTGGAGACCAGAGCCAGCTCTAACGGGTTTAAATGTCTCCCTGACAAATCCATGACCAGGACACTTTTGCAGGACAGAATCTGTACGTAACAACCTCCTATCTTCTAATAAATAATTCTCTCTAAAACAGACTCCCTCTTGTCTGGGCTCTGAATTTTATCACTGCAGGTATTTAAGGGTTCTCCACTCCAGCACTGGTGCATTACACCGTTAGCATATAGCATCTGTGCATTCCTTGGCATATAGACCCTTCTGTGCTAACATTGTCCTTTTCCTGTATCTTCTTCAATCAGAAAGGGGCAACCTGAGTGGTCAAGACAAGACCATCACAGATGGATCCTTCAGTTGCTGTAGCCTCGTCATGGTCCATGGAGGACACAGAAAGTTTTATCAGCTCAGGAAATGACTACTCTAAATATTAGAGCTCAGTTTCCTACACGCTGTGAGACCAAGACAAAGACAACCATGGTTTTGTCTGACTTTGGCTCTGCAAAAATGACATAAAAGAATGGTAGAAAGCCTATTTAAAATAAATTGGTTTCTTAGGAAAAAAGCTCTACCATGATATTTACCGTGAATAACACCAGCTTTGGGCTTTTTTTCAGCTCTTTGTGGGGGGAGATGTTCTTGACAACTTAAAATTCCCAACTCGGATCACGGGGTAAATTTTTAAGATATTCTCTTCCCTGGCATGAGTGAGCAGAGCTGTGGGGCCCTGCTCTTCCCTGGCAGGTTGGCACCGAGGTTCATGCCTTTGGAGAGCAAGGTCCTGAAAGAAGCTGGGTTTGCTGGTGCATGATGGCTTTTATTGCTTATCGGCTCCAGTAGCAGGGCTTTCCCTGCTTTGGGAAAATACCACGTCAGGTTGGGCGGCACTCAACTACCCTGCCCTTCTGCAGCTCCTCTCATGGGGAAGTTTAAATATTAAAGGAAAACCCAAATTTGAAACACGTTTTACATTAATCAGAGAAATTGAAGTAATAAATTACTCTATCGCATCAGGAACTGGAAGACAGTTTACAGGGTTCCACTCAAAGATCATTATTAACAATTTGGAAGTTAAGATGCTTAAATACCACGTATGGAAAATTACTTTCACGCATCCGTAGGCCTCATTTTTTTCCCACATACGTTTGGCATTTCTCACCTAAATTCAACAACTGGAGGGCCAGGATGAATGCTTTCATCTCCCATGGGTTTCTCAGCATCGCACATTGTCTGTCTGTCACACTTCTTTTCCGAGCTTGTTCCCTTGTTGAGGACAGGTTCACAGGTCCACCCTCCACCAAGGGCCATCACATCTGTATATGGAGGAAGAGTTGTCCCTGTCCTGGCGCTTGTAGCACACCGAACTGGTTGATTTGATGAGATGTTGATCAGGGCTGATCTGAGCTGTCGATTTTGGGGGATGCACAGCAGACTGGCAGTTCTCTTACACTATGTCTTTGCTCCTGCATGGGGACATCTCAGCTCAGAGCATGCTCCCAGGGGAGCCTGGGGTGAATTCGGGGGCTTTGCAATGAAAAGAACTGCTCAGGCACTGACGGCAAAATGCTGCTGGCTGTGGCTGAGCGGCCGTGGCGGCAGCAGCGCTGGGAGGACCATGCCTGGCGCCTGTTAAAATTAATTCATTAGTGAATAGACTGCAAAGCTCCAAAAAGTAATTTGCCATGATTCGTCACCCACACCTTAAAGAAAACTAAGGCACAAACAAAAGCCCTATCTAATTGGGGTGAGCAGATCATTCTTTTGCCTCTCCTTTGCGTATTGATTTAATTCAATTATTGGACCCGGTTATACAAAGCAGGGCCCTGCACTTGAAGTGGGGGCACAGACTCCATTGTCCAAATCTTTGCAGCAGGGAAGTTTCATATAGACAAGAACTCAGAGCTCTTTTAGAGTTTTCAAACAATACTATATATATTTAGAAGAAAACCATAGCGAGGTCTGAGCTAAAGTCAGTGAAAACTGTCTTTTCTTTTTCCTACCATGAGCTCAGGATCAGCCCTACAAACAAAACCTCAGGGAGACAAATCTGTGGAAGGAAATGTTTTCAGACACCCTCTCAAGGGGAACAGGAAAAAGAAAAGGTAGAAAAGAGTTTACATTAATTAGTGTTGTACTCAGAAACCCTCCAAAGGACACTTGGAGCTTCCCTGGTGCTGCACGCACTCAGGCTGTGGGGAAGGGGTAATGGGAACAAAATGTCAGAAGGAAAATGACTCCTGTTCAGGGGTATTTCTGCTGACAGTGGCTTCACCGCATGTTCCTCCAGGTCACTGTTTAGCTCTACCAGATATGTTTTAGAGCGATGAAGCAGAAGTTTCACTTTGCTTACGATGAAAAGGACAAGGCCAACAAAGGGAGGTGAAGGAGGGGATGGAGCCTAAGGATCAGTGTGTGGGACGTATTCTTCACGAGAGGCAACAAAACCACTCCACTCATCGAGTTTAGCAGGGCTCAGCTCACACCCTGACCCAGGACCAGTACAGCAAAATAATATGGCATAGTTCAGACTCCTCTCAAGGCTTGATTCTAATCTCAGTTGCAGAATACACCACGGACTCCAGTAAGTCTGGAGTCCCATGCTGATGTGAAGTACCTTTATCTAGACCAGCAATTCACCCCATCGCTGAAGGACCTCAGACATTACCTCATGCATAAGTATGTTACAGTGTTAATCTATGAAATATTTTTAGATAACAAAATTAACCGGTTCAAAACTTAATTAATCCTATTTCCTTCCCAAATGGTTTCCTTCAAATGGTACTTGAAATAGTTTTACTTTCCCCCATTGTCTGTCTAATGCACTGATGAACTTTTCCTTCTGAGCTTCTCCTTATTTTAATTGTCTGCTCATCCAACCATCCCTTCTGATAATTAAGTGAGTTAATAATATAGAGTGATCTTTAAAAATTAAACTTCTTTCCTTGTTAAGCAAAAGCAGAACTTTTGTTGTTGTTTAAAGGGGTGGGTTTTTAACTTTTTTCATTTAAAAGAACAACTATTGCTTTTGGAAGTAGTGGCAACATTTAGGAACCTACCTGCTATGAAGATGTTGGTGAAAATATTAGTTTGCATTAGATAATAAAAAGGTTTTGCATTGGATAATATAATGAGGTTTTCTAGGGAGTTTTCAATCAGCAGATCTTATGATCACTTAATCAGGGTAGACTGAGCAAAACAAAGAGAAAGCGAAGGAAATCATAAACCAGTCAGGAATAAGGATGCTGCTCTTACCAGCGAGTGTCCTCTTCTGCTTGGATGATCCCTAAGGCTCAGCCTATGAACACATCACCAGTCTCACCTTCTTGGTCACTAATGCTTGGTGCTGTTGTATCCTTTTCTGCAAATTTAATCAACATTCATGGTGATGTGGAGCCCAGGCATGTGTCAGCCTCCCATGGCAGGTCCGTGGCATCCCTGCTGTCATGCAAAGCCAGCGTCCCATCGGTGTTTCCCCACTGGAGGTCACCCACTGAGGGTCCTCCTCCTCAATGCGGCCCCTCACGACATGCACAGTGCAGAAGCGGGGACCGTACCTACCCAGTTACACATCTGGCTCCAGGAGAGCTTTGGCAGCTGCTCACCCACAGCAGAGCCGGCCCCCGGCACACCTCTCTGTGGCATGTTACTGAGCCAGCTCTAAATCATTTTCAACAGAGACAAAGGCAGAATTCTTCCATCATACTCCACATCGGACAGACAGCAGCCCACTCGGAGTTTAAATTCTGCCAAGGAGGAAAATGTCTTCACACAAGCACATTGAAATGTATTACATATACACACAAACACATATGAAAGATATGTACACACACACACACACACACATATATGTATACATTTTATATATATGTTATAGATAAATAGACTGACAGATATAGATAGATCGATCCATGTATACATAGCAGCTCGTGTTTGTCATACAAGAGCTCCCTGGCAAACAGCCTGAAATGGTGAGAATCCTGAACTGGTGAGAATGGGGTTGGCCCCAGCAAGCTAAAGGAACGCCTTGTGCACAGCAATCCACCAAGGCAGCAAACTGGAAAACATTTAGGAGCTGAAAACCCTGCTAGCCTTGTTCATGCAAGCGCTTTCACAAGCCCCATATTCCCCTCGGTACTCGCTGACCCACCTTGTACAGTGGGCAGGAAGGGACCGACGCTTTGCTCCTTGATCAAAGTTTGCAGTGGGAAAGGCTTTGATCAGTCAGGGTGAAGCGCAACGGTGAAGAATTACTCAGCAACAGCATGAAAGAGGAAAGCAAACTCCAGTCCCTCGACCAACACAGCAACAGGGAGGGGAAGCAGCTGCTAAAACTTCACAAAAAGCTGCACAAAGATCTCAAGTCTTTGCAAACTGCCATGGAAATGCAGAAGGGTTTAAGCAGCTGACAAAGATTACAGAGTTGGATGGAGCTTGCCAGGCAAGGTGAGACAAGAGCGGGGGGAAGGTTCATCGCCAGCAGGGTTAAAGGAAATTAAAAGTATATGTGAAAAAAAGTGCTGGGAAGAGAGTAGGCCTAGGAATAACCGCTGAGTGGGATGGTATTAATGATGACTCAAAAGTGGCGAAGAAGTTATTGAAAGTTGGGCTGCCTACAGATCTAGGCATTTGTCTTAGTACCAGAAGTCTTCATTAAATGCCAATAAAACTTCCAGCCATCTGGTTCTGAACCACTGAAGCTGATCTCTGCTCTGATTGTCCAGAGCACGGGGTAAGTCACCTCCTCGCCCTCCTGGAAAATGGCTCCAAGAGGAAAAATCATTGTAGTTACAGAAAGGTCAGCCAAAATGAATGAGCTCGTCAAGCCCGAGCGTATTGCATCCTGGAACAAACAGGCCCAGGGCGAGTGGCTGAGCAGCAGTGGCTTTAACCAGTTTTATTTATCGTCTGAACCTTGGGCTAAAAACCATGTTATTGCTCTGTAACCAGAAGAAAATCATTGATTTGTTAGCCGAATTTGTAATCAGGCAGATAGTTTGTGGTAGTTCACATATGCAATGGATAACAGTGCTCTGCCAAATACTTCATCTGTGTCCAAGTGGACTTCAGGCTATCACTGTGAATTTATCAGTAGAATCAACTAAAAGTTTAGCAGCAAACATGTTCATTCCCCTGTCCCATAAATACTCTCAGAACAAAAACATCCTAATCCAAATAGCTTAGGTATCACTTGCCCTTCTCAAAAGTGAATGCTGTGCTATAAAATATAGTGATGTATGCCTAGAAGTGCATGAAGAAAGAGCACGAGAAAAGAGCAAAAGAAAGGCATTGTAGGCATGAAAAACAATTGCACATAAATTACTTTAAAAGCCCTTTTTCCTATTAAAAAATAAAATTCTGAACGGCCATGTGGAACACTCGAACTGCAGATGACAGAGAGCTGTCTGGACCACGTGGCCCTGCCTTGCTGCACTGCATGTGCTAAGAGAGGATGAGGAAGACGAAGAGACAAGGAAGTCCGTCCTGTTTTGGAAAACCTGACGAACAGATATAGAATAAGCATTTTCTCCTTGCTATATAATAATATATCATGGGGATGAATGAGATTGCACGAGCTTGGGTAATGGAGCTGATGGCCACAGTCTAGTCTGGCTCAGCTGCCTGAGAAAGGGGTTTACTGGGCTGAGCACACCTGGAATTACACCTAACTCTGGTCAGAGAGATTCATCTTTTGCCTGCATAAAACTAGCATCAAATGTAGTGTAGTAAAACACCACATTATATTACTCCCAGCTCTCTCACTAATGTCAGAAAAAGAACCAGCCAGTGATTTGATGAAGGAAAATGTCTGTGCTGTTCCTCGCAGATGTTAATGTACGCAGGCTTTTGGGGTAACCTTTATGGTACTTTATGTATTCAGCACCAGCAGCCAAAGAGGACGGTAGTGTGAAATTCCCTGCCTTCAGCCTCAACGGCTGAGCACTTATTTGAACAGGACCTGGATTTGTTCTGATGAAGGCAGCTGTCAAACCACTCAGGGAGCCATGCTTCACAAGTAACCATGATATTTAAACCCCATGACCTTTTAAAAAGCGTAAGATCCGGCTTAAAGGGCAGTCTTCCTGAAATACATGACTCTGAAACCTCTTAGGTCAGATTTTTAAAAAAAATCCACAATGGACAGACATCACATTATTTTACTATGAGAAGATTAATCACTAATATCTGGCAATTGATTTGCAAGCTGCATTTATTTATGATGTGTTTGTGCAGCACCATGCACACCCTTATGTATTACCCAGATCCCAAGGAGTTAGTGCAAATAAATCAATGCAATATATTGATTAAATTATATAAATACTCCTGGAACTCGGACAAGTGAAAGTTTCTGCAGTCATTCTCAGGTCTCTCATTTATGGGCTGGGAGCTGGCAAACTATGATCCAAAGAAAGCCGAGGAGGCTGCTGAGCCCAACATGGACCCTGCAACCGGGTTCCTGTGGCTGCCCCTGCCTTCTTGCGCGATACCAGTCTTCACTCGTGTTACTGGTGCATGCTGCAGTACAAGTGAGAGAAGGAGAGGGGTGATCTTCTCCTCTTTTGACCAGGCTGCAGGATATCTGCACTGCACGCTGGACTCCTTTAGTGATGGGTGTGATAACCAGTAACAGGCTGCGTTCTGACAATTGGTGCCTGAACAGATACAGGGCAAACGGATGGCAAGAAAGCCACAAAATCACACCACTGTTTTCCTTTAAAATTCCCTTTGTCATCGGGCCTGTGCAAATCTTGGCCAAGAATCACAGAATCACAGAATCATTAAGGTTGGAAAAGACCTCTAAGATCATCGAGTCCAACCGTCAACCCAACACCACCATGCCCACTAAAGCATGTCCCTAAGCTCCTTATCCACACATCTTTTAAATACCTCCAGGGATGGTGACTCCACCACTTCCCTGGGCAGCCTGTTCCAAGGCCTGACCACTCTTTCAGTAAAGAAGTTTTCCCTAATGTCCAGTCTAAACCTCCCCTGGCGCAACTTGAGGCCATTTCCTCTCGTCCTGTCGCTGGTTACTTGGGAGAAGAGACCAACCCCCACCTCGCTACAACCTCCTTTCAGGGAGTTGTAGAGCGCGATGAGGTCTCCCCTCAGCCTCCTCTTCTCCAGGCTAAACAGCCCCAGTTCCCTCAGCCGCCCCTCATCAGACTTGTGCTCCAGGCCCTTCACCAGCTTCGTTGCATGTATCCTTCCTCCCTTCCCTTCCGTCCGGCTGCTGTTTCGTGTCCCGTGCCCTGGGAAGAGCCTCGGGCAGCCGCTCTGCTCAGGCAGCAGCTGCCGCTCCAGCCCTGCCCTGCCGCCGCCCAAGACACAGCGGCACTGAAGCAAGCAAATAAGTCGTATGTGCGTGGAAATACCAGCTCTCGAGCATCTCAAGTTGAACATCCCAAATTCATTGACATTCTTGACTGAATCTTTCTGTGTCTCTGTTCCTTATCTATAAAGCGATAATGTTTCTCCCCTGCCTTACTGGGCTTCACAGAGACAAATTAATTAATAGTTTGCATGTGAAATAAACAAACACGACTGGAGTAATGAGTGTCACGGAAAAAACCCAAGTGGAAACGGTATTTCATCCTTACAGCAAGGCTGAGCAGCATGCAGTAAACAAGGGCGGGGGCCACACGCTGAATGCCGGGAAGAAAACAGCTTTTTGAATTGCTGCCCGCTGATTTGCATCAGGCAGGCTGCTCAGCGAGGGAGGCAGGGCCCCTGTGGAAAAAAACAGCATTTGATGGTACAACGAGCCATCGCTGGAAGCCCAGGAAAGGGGCTGCATTTCAGGGTAAGACTTTTTCCTGCTCCTCACGCGCTTGACTTTGCAGTTTGAACACTGTCATATAAACTTGTCCGTTAGCTTATATAATTTAATAGAAATTTATTAAAGTTTATGAGGCTTATCTGTACTATCGCAGCTGCATGCGGGACTGGGTCCTTTGAAAGTGCATTCGTTAAATGTGCAATGGTTCAAATTATCCTGACAAACGCAAAACAAAGATCTTACATAATTCACTGCATCTGGCAAAGATAAAATTTTAGATGTCATAACAACGCGTAGCAAAAGAATTATGTAAAACTCACCCATAATTTAAAATGTCACTGGAATTGCTTCATAATTAGGGCAAGGTCTTTAAAAGACTCCCTGTGGAAGCTGAAACCTCTGTGACAGAGACTCAGCTGAATGCATACAGGTAAAATACAAGTGTAAGAAATTGTACTTGCATTGTATGGTAGAATTGGAAGCGCCAAGGACATTAACACGGCCTCTGTCCCCAGCAGCACCAGGTGAGCTGGAGGTGGCCTCCACACTCTGCAGAGATGCCCTGGCTAAATGCCTGGGCATGCTCTAGAGATCGTGGCTTCTTTTATAGGCAGAGGGTTGTCAAGTTTGGGCATTGCACACTGAAGCTGCAGCTTAAAGACAAGCTTTGGGTGCCCCGCGACTTCCAGCCTGTCTCCCACGCCAGGCCAACGCGATGGGTCACGCTGGGGGCGGGGGAGACCACGTGCTACAAAAATTGGTGGGACCTAGAAATGTCTTATCCTTCATTAACTTGCGTGTTCAGCAGAGTTTTGCAGGAATTGAAGAGAGGAAATGAAAAGCGGATGGCAGGGAACAACCTAGTGACATCTAACATCAAAAAGCGAAGAGATAAGAGTTATTATTTAGACCTGTCAAGTCCCCACCGTACCCAAAGGGAGAGAGCAGGCGTGACCTACTTGCAAAACTAAGAATTCACCAGGAAACGGGTTTTAGGATTCAGGAGACAGTCCACCCTCTAAATCCAAATTTCTGTTGTGAAAACCCAGCGTTGACTTATGACGAAGCTTGAAATGCTGCTTCATTACTTGAGCTAAAAACACTCTCCTCCTGCCCTGACTTCTGGCATCTCTCGGGGTGCACCCGGTCACTTCACGGTGTGTGGCAGATGATGCTGAGCTGCGGCAAAAGGCTCTTGCACAAGCAGGGGCTCCGGCCCCAGAACAGCAGCTCACACGGGGCTCAGTGCAGCTACTGCACCTTGCCGAGAAACTGGAGGAAAAGAACCCCTGCTCTCCAAAGCACAGCCAGCAGTGGTGTGTTGTGGTATACACACTAAAAAATAGGGCCGAGATGTGGGGAGTTGGAGGGAAGGAGTCAGGGATGGGGCTGTGCGGGTGGGGGGTGGCTGGGCTGGAGCTGCAGGGATGTGCATGTCCCCCCCCCCACCACCACCACCCCAGCTACCTGAACAGGACTTGGCAAGAACGGGTGAAAAGACACAAGCCTTAAATTTGCAGGTGCAAAATTCCAATTTAATCTTGCAGGTGCAAAATTTAAACTTGCGGAGCAAAATTTTTTGCTCTGCTCGTGTGGGTGGGTTTCTGTCCTCCCCAGTGGGTCTCTCCTTCCACATCATACCTGCAAAATGCAACATCCTTGCAGGACCATCCCAGCTGCCGAGCAGCGGCTCTGCAGCCTGTATGCGGGAGCACCGGTTAGGCACGGGGCGCTGGGACAGCCAGCAGTGAGCCTTTGAGGGATCTGTCCAAGCACAGCTCCAAACTCTGGGCTGATGTTACAACTTTCTTTCATTATATTCCTTCCTCTGCGTGCAAAGGAACAAGGGAACATTCTCCTGTCTACGGAGAGGGCCTGACCCCGAGCACCTGAACAGCGCTCGTCTGGGGTGAACAAAGGACGAAGTGCTCAGCCCCCAGCCCCGTTTTATCTCTCTCCTCTCGGGAGGGCGCAGATTCGCAGGAACGAGCTTCCTCTGGGCTGGAGAACAAAGCGAGGCAGCATTACTGATAGCATCAGACCCAGAGGGACTCCAGCAGAAGAAGCAAGCTTGAAGCAGGAGAAGGGAACGAAAGGGGAATGTTTCAGTGCAGAGGGGCATCGGGACTAAGCTCTGCCCATGGAGAACTGCCCGGAGAGAGAAAAGACTGCCCCGGTGATGCCAAGGAAGAGGCATCCCGGGTACCAGAGAGGCTTTGGAAAGACTGCTGAGGTGTGGTGCATGGCGGGGGCAGGGAAAGGATGTTTAACTGACCCGTCTGGCCACGCACATTTGTGCTCCGGTAACTAAAGAGACGCTGAGTTTGGAGCTCTTTTTCCAAATTTGAATCTCTTTGCTTCAGCTGTTAGGTTAAGTTAACCTGAAGAAGTGGGTTGTAGCCCAGTGTTGGAAAGGGAAAAGAAGGGATAAGGGGGGAAAGGTTGTGTTTAAACAACTGGAAGTCTAGCGCTGGTAGTGTCTGTCTCAGACCTCAACAACTGTAACATCAGGGCTCTGCTCTCCGATGCAGATGTTAAAAACATCTGTGCATCACAGGCTGCCCAGAAACCAGAGCGGGGGAAATTTCCAGATACCGCTCAGTTTCCCAAAGCTTGCCAAGGCCAGGAGCCAAACACACCAGCCTAACGACAACCTGCTAAGCTTGATTTCTGGCTGCTGCCGGTCCTGCTGTGTTCACTGCTCTCCTGCAGCCTCCTCACATTTCCTGGAACACCCTCCCCCCCCCCCAAATCTATGGCACTGGATAAAAAGAAAACATGAAAACCAGAAGCAGCAAAGTAGCAGCTAAAATTCTAGCTCTCAAGACAGAGGAGAAAAGCTGAATAAAACAGCAAATACATCGCAAAACCCAAGTAGATCCTAATTTTCTTATTTTTAAGCTCCTGACTTTCAAGTTTATTTGGCTGACCTTATGGATTGGGATTTATAAACCTAAGTATATTAGCACCTTGATTTATGCTAACAGATCACCAAGTCCATTGCACCACCATGGAAAGCCAGCCTCTAACCTCAGGCCATGGGCATCACAATTAAAAATAAACAAATGCCCATTAAAGCCCCAGAGCTCACAGCCGGGCAGAACTGAGCTCCACTCCAAAAGATGCAAACACAGGAGACGAGGGAGCAGGGGAAGAGGGCTCACTGGTATTCTTGTGAATATTTATGGTAAGGTGGGAAGTGAGTAAATCCAATGGAACTCAATAGGGGTTTTCTCCATCAGCTTCAGCAACCTTCGTAGCTGTGGGATTCCCTGGGGATTCACCCTCCCACCGGTCTGCCGGCTGCTGCGGGGCTTGGGACCCACATCGCTCCAGGCAGCACTGCCTCCTTCTTCCCTGGGGCACCAAATAAAAGCCTCTCCCACGCCTTTTCTACAGCCCCTGGGGACCGCTTACAGCCAGCTGTCACCAGCCTTGTCCTGCAGAAAGGAGATGTTATGTATTTCATGTCGAACTGCTGAAGTCTGTATTTCTTTTGTTCCTGTGCTCGAGGCGCGATGCGCGCGGCGAGGACGGGGCTGGGTGAGTCAGCCGCGTCGAGCGCCGGGGATGGCGGTTTCCCCAGCAACGGGAGATGGGAGAAGAAGAAGAAAAAAAAACCCCTTAGGAAGAGCTTTTACCCTGTAAACAGGTTCTCGCTCTTCTCAGCAGCCTGCGTGCAAACCTACACACGCTCCTGCCACTACGGAAGAAAGGCTTGATTTGCTTATCTGTTTGTTGTTTTGCTTAAGTTTTTTTATTATTTTTGAAGGTGAAATGTAAAGCAGGAATTGGCGTGATCAAAACCGAGCAATCTGAGACCTCCACATATGTCCTTTAAACAGGGAAACAGAGATGTTGCAATTACTTTTCAATCAAAGGGTAACTATTAGCAGTTCCTTATAAACACATCCACGACACTACAAAGCTGAATTTAATCACAGGTCCTGAAGCTGGGCTGTGGCAGAGTGGTGAGTTATACAAAAGGCAGCAAGGAGAAACATAAGGAGAATTATCAGATATCTAGTGAATTTTTTATTCGGGGAACATCCCTCTCTAGCCTCAAGGGCTTAGCGACCTATCTCTCTCTGTTCCAGAAGACTCAAAAATGCTGGTGGAGATTGCCTTGTTTTCCTCCTTCTGCTCTTCTCTCCTGCCCCAGGAGGGAAACTGCATCTGAAACTCCTTTCTGTCTGCATTAGAATCGACATCCCTTGGTTATCCTCACCACATCTAAAAATAGCACAGGGAAATCCGCCTGAGATCAAAGCGATTCATTTACAAAGCACTGCGTGAGGACGGAGCTCCGCGATTCTCATTCCCATCACATCCGCGCTAGTCGGATGGCAGGAATCGCACCAGCGCTTTGAAAACGCGGGGATGGCTCCCTGCCCCTCCCTGCGTAAACAGCCCGCCTCGCCCCGCCGGCTCCGAGGAAAAACAAGCGGGAGGAAAATGATTCGGTCGGTGCGTGGGGGCTGGTGGGGACAAGGAGAAAAGTGTTTTCTCTGCACATGGCGCTGATGATGCTCCCCTCCGGGCTGGGCTTCAGCAGCCCTGTGCAAGGTGGAACAGGAGTGAAAAGACCAGAAAAAGAGCTTCAGCCTCAGCACCCAGGGAAAGGAGCCTCCAGCCACCTCCAAACATGCCAAGGGAGCCAAGAACATCGAGTGCATGAAATTAGAAGTAAGGGGTGAGCCCGGTCCCCCTCCAGTTGCCAGCCCGCCCGGGAGGTGGTGCAGGACCCCTCCACGCTGCAGAAGGATGCTGCAAAGCTTTCCTCTGAGATCTTCATGCAAACCCCCAGTCTGAAGGCTTAATTATGGTTGCTGATTAATTGAGCAGCACATAAGCAATGGAGTTACAGTATTATGTCTTTGGGAGACCTAACTCTGTGCTTTTTAATGCAAATCTCAGAATGATTTGGCAATTTACCCAATAGGTCCTGATACTGTGATATGCCCCAGGAAAATTCCTGCTTTTTCTTTCTTTTACGTAAAAAGGTTTATTATCAATAAAGTTCTGCAGAAAAAAAGCATTAATTATAGTAAGTGAGCCACTTTTAGAGGCTCAGAAGACAAAGTAGAACGGCTGCTCATATAAAAAAGTAAAGGCATCATTTTTAGCCAGTTCCGTGATTTCTGAACACTCAGGGTAGCATTACCTGGAGGTCCGACCTTCCCACAAAGTGCGTTGCCGGGCTTTCATCCATGCAGGGCTTCTGTTTCTGAGGAATGGTAGAGACGGCTTCACGCAGCTCCGGCTCAGGGCACACGGTGCGGTGGCATGGTTGCCCTCCCTCCCGACGTGCCGCCCGGGCTTGCAGGTGTTTGCAGCATCGCTGTCCTCTGGCAAGGATCTCCTCCTGGCTAATGGCAGGCGAGGCTTGGTGCTTCAGTAGCAGCATCTTGCCAAGTCAGAGGCACCGACAGCCGGATTTCGGGGAGCTGAACTGGACCTGCATTAAGTAGAGATAGACAGTCTTTGTCATTAATGATCTATATGGTTTATATTGATCTTTGACCGTGAAATATAATTATTGGGATAATAAATAGTTCATGATAAAGCTGAAATAAAAATTACCTGAGTAATTTTTGGCAACAGTTTTGCCAACAACATCTTTCAGCTGGGCAAAATATTCAGTGAATAGTCGTTTCTCAACTATGGGTCCTTTTTTTTTGCCTAGTGAATTATGTCATGAAACGCCACTATTCATAAATATAAGAAGTCACTTCCCAGTTGACATTAATATAGTGCAGCCAAAAACCATCCTTGCAAATCCTTCAGATATCGATCCTGGTGTTTGCTGAGTCCAGTAAGCTGCCGTGCGTGCCATCCAGCCCGTCAGCTGGACCGCACTGCAGGGGCCGTGCTCCTCGGCTGGACAGCCTGAGCCCACCAAGGATTTTGAGATGACCAAGCAAGCACTTCTCAGACACATCCATTGATCCGGGTCTCTCCCCCATATCCCCATCCACATGTTCTCCCCTGCCTGAAGTCCCTCAGAACTGCGTTGTTTGAACATCTCAAATACCCTTTCATGGGGAATGGAGAGTGTTTTGTAGTATTCCCTCAAATGATTGCAAATCACTGCTCCCTAACACACACACTCAAAAAACCCAAAATCTTAAAAAAAAAAATATTTCAGCATAAAAACCATCACCATCCCAGTTTTCATTTCTTTTCAGGTGCTTGAGGGGCACAATGTTTTGTTGGGGAAACTGCTACTCGTCAGAAGAATATTACAGTGTAACGGTAAGGCCATCGCAATGCCCAGCACCCAGTGCAGCGTTTTCAGAGACATTAACCTACATTATTATTTACATGCCAGGATCTCATCATAGAGAAAGAAATTACAACAGACTGCTGACTGCAAATGCTAATCCTTCCCTGTGAAAAGCAAAGCCGTAGCCATAGCAAAGGGATTTGGGGGAAAAAATTACTGGACAGAGAGGAACGCGCCGAGCCGGTCGGAGGGCTCTGCTGCAGCTCAGCGCTTCCAGCGCCCGGCGGCACGGGAACTCCTCAGCCTTGCTGGAGCTGTACAGACAAAAGATTTGGCAGAGACCTCACTGCCTGCAGTCCCGTTTCTGCTTCAAAACACACAACTAGGAGGGTTTGCTGCCTGGCCACTGTCCCTGGGGCAGGCTCTGGTTGGAGGCTGAAGGCAGAAATTGCATGCAACAGTCATTCACTTGTTTTATGGGAACAGAAGCTTTGACAAAAAGCTTTGTCAAGAAGAGTCTGGACAAGAAGGAGTGAGATCCTGTGCTTAAAGGCCGGGACGTGAACGGGCTGCGTCTCCAGTGAGGCTCTGAGCTTCAGGGCTCGGGAAATAACCTCGGGCATTCAGCTCCCCCCACCCCAAACTTACTCTCCCGTTGCCTTCTATAGTTTAACAGATTTTAATATGGATTTATTGCCTTAGCTGTTTGGGACATGTAAATATCTGAGAGATTGTACTCAAGAAACCCCTTTAAGTAAATATTTTCTTCTATATAATTTTCATGGCAATGAGGCAGTCCAACTAATTAAATGAAAATGTGAAGTTTATTTTTAGACACCTTAAGCGGGTATTGGTTTGTAATTAGAACATCAATGAAGAACTGTGGGAAGGACTGGTGACCGAGTCATTGCTTAAAAGGTCTGAAAAAAGTTCAGGCATTTTTTTCAGATCCTTCTTTATTAGCACTGCAAATGCCACATACTTTCATACCTTTGACAGTGAGAATTTAGCTTGTCCCAGAGCAGACCTTAGGTGCACAGCCTGCAAACTGCATTTCAATTGCGAAGAGAGCATGCAAACAAGCTGTAATTGAGAATGTCAGAGACTCCCAGCTGACTTAAATAAAAACATCATCAGACTAGAAACTCAGCGTGTCCCTCATCTGCCGTAAAAACTGTCAGTACGGCATAGGATCGCTTCTTCCCGCACAAACCGCCATCGCAGGGTCAGGCGCACACCAGGAACCCCCAAGCTCTTCGTTAGCGTGGGAGGAGGGAGGCACAGAAGGGGTGCTGAGCTCGGCTGGCGGCCTGGCTGGAGTGGGGTTTGTGTCTGCTCGTGTAGACAAGGTTATTCCATGTACCAGGTGATTTCTGACTTCTCTTGTCCTACATATGGATGGAGATGGGGGCAGAATATGTTTGGCTGTAGAGGAAATGTAAACCAGCCAAGGCAGACCCCTTCTAGAAATGCTGTAGGAGTTTTATGAGTGGAAGAATGGTCTGTTTTGTTGTTCTAACATTCTTGTTTATTGCTAAAATTCATTATGCTGCCTTTCATAAATTAGATACTAAAGGCTTGGGGAAAATCAATGCTAATAAGAACAAAACTATATGAACATTGAACTGGAGCAAAGGGGTATTTTGCCCTTGATTAAGTCATTACCAACCCCCCTGCAGTATCAAATATTTCTCTCTTAAATTGTTCATGAACAACAGCGTGCCTTGAAACGCATGGACAAAAAACATTGTTCCCTCAACACAACAAAAAACCCAATCCATAATCCACCTTCGGGATTGCACTTTTGTTTGGTATTTTTGTACATAATTAGGACAGTACCATCCTTAGCTGAATAGTGCCTGGGACAGAGTAGCAAAATACGGCAAAGGAGGGAGGCAGGCTTGGGATTTAGGAACAGCCGATATCCTAAACCTGAGAAAGTCACTGATGATTGTCCTCTTGAGAGTTCAGAATTAAATGCATCAAAACCATTCCTGAACCCTCTAATCTCCATTAAAAAAACAAAGCAAACCAAACTTTGCAACCTGAGTCTGGCAGCAGCAGTCGTCTTGACCCTACATTACCCTTAGTTGCTGGAGATGAAGCACGGGCCCTCCAGCATCTGCCCACAGGGCAGGGACAGAGTTCTGCTCCTGCCTCACGCTGCTGGTAGAGGACCAGAAGAGTTCAGGTCTGTTCTTGTCAGGGCCATGCCTCCTTTTTCTTTCAAGAATTAATGTATCAATAAATAAAGAAATTGGGTCTTGGCCCTGGCAACCCTCTGCAGTGCCAAAGAGTATCTTTACGCTGGCATAGCTTTCATCCAGCAATTAAACCAAGGCTGTACTGACCTTCTGCCTGGGCATGAACCACTGAATTATAACTCGTCAGAGAGAGCGGTCACATTTCAAGTATACCAGTAATACCTGATGGGAAATGACTGCCCCATCCTGCATTGTTAAAGCAGCTCCCTTCAATATTAAATGCAGATCAGCCAGGCACACCATATTAAAAGCTCGTTTCCTCCAAACCTACTACAAATGCCAGAGCTACATCGCCGCTCGCCTTTCCAGCTGGAACAGGCACATCCAGAATCGAAGGGGACAACTTGCACACGCCGCAGCCGCGCCGGTGCCTTGCCACGGCACTGCAACACTTACCCCCACGGAGTACCACTTGCAGCCAGCCAGCTCCTTGCACCGTCCTGTGTGACTTTTGAGGGGGGTGGGGGGAAACTGCCTATGGAAAATTGGGATCTACAGCAAAGCCCCTGGCCACTACCATCTGTGAGAGGCAGGGGCTCTCTACGCAGCCTCTGTTCCAAGCTTAAAACCTATGAACTTCACGTGTGCATGGTGGAAAAGGGCTGCAAAGACCTGTGTCCGGAGGCTTGACAGCAGGCAACCCACCTGGAAAGGTCTGGGCTGTTGCACGGGCGCTTCTTCCCCCCATGCAGCCAGCACAAGAGGGGACCCAGCTGCTGCCATCTCTCCTCCCACCGTGGCATCCCCTCTGCTGGCTCCATCTTCTCCCAGCCACCCTCCACCCAAGCAGAGGGATGTGCCAGGACCCGCTGCATGCCACAGATGGTTCCCAGGGGTCTGGCAGTCCCTCTGGGGCTCCGGAGCAGGATTTTGGGGCAGTTCTGTTCATTATAGCCATTAATGCACAGAGCAGACGCGAGTTGCTGTGCACCCCTGTCCTTCCTTGCCCTCCACTCGCACGCGCCCACGACAGATCCGTCACACGCTCCTGCTCACACCTGCGTTTTGCAGAGCTCCCTGTAAAAGAGGCAGCTTTTAGCAGGACCGTTTGCTGTCACTGCTATATACCGAGAGGATAAACACCACATGCAGACGTTTTCTGGGTAATCTGTAGAACAAGATTATCAGTATTATCTCCACATAATTGTGATTCTTGAATTTAGTGATCTCCAGTTTAAAAAAAAAACAACACAGGATCAAAAGAGAATTCGGCAACAAGTTTGGGCTAAAAATTGATATTTTAAAATGGAAAAAAAAACCCTGTGAAAACTTTATTGCCCTTTACTAAGAAAGGGACTCAAATTACAGGAGATGTGGCTTGAGCACCAGTGGGCTGCAGAGCCCAATAGCCCGCACACTGATTTTTGTGTGCTGTGCGCCGGTGGCGATGGCTGTGCCTGCACGGGCACCGGCTGGGCAGGCGGCACCGCTCCTGCCTGCGTTTTCCAGGATGCGGCGTGATCACCAAAAGGTTGGTGACCTGGCAGCCAGACCTCACTCATGAATGCCAATATGTGTAAATGCAAAATATGTACAATTTGTACATTTTGTTTTAACCCAGGAAGAATCTTTATTAACTCTAAACACAAAACGTGTGCGATTTGTACATCTAGCTTTAACTTAAGCAGAATTTTTATTAACCACTTCTATCCCTGATCACTCAGTGATCCTTAACAGGGCTGTTGGGATGGCAGCCAAGTGAAAATTCACACTCATAAGTGCTCTGTCCCACTTAAAATTGCCTAGTGGCAATGCCAGCTAGTCAGCTGTAGGTGTCAAAACCGCGTGTCCAATTATAACTCCCCAACAATCACGGCAAGGAACAGGCAGATGGCTATCATATGCTTAAAGTATCATTTCTCCAGTAAAGCACCATTTGTTTGCCCTGTCAAATTAAATATTTTCCTGTTTGATTTTTTTGCGTGTAAGAGCGAATTAGGAAAACCTGCCGGTGCTGCAGAAACATTCTGCGGCGCTCCGCCGCAGCCGGAGCGGCTCGGGGGGTCCAGCTGCCCAGACGGTGATTAGCAGCATCTGGCCTTTTGGCAACCCATTTGGGCACCCCGGCTGGCAGCCGTGAATTTGCCGGAGGGGAGATCTTGGTGCTGAATGCGTTAGTGGGATTGTCTTGACCTCCTGCGTGACATCTCCGTTTGACTGAGCAGCCTGCAAGAGGGCTGTTATTTCCTTTCCAGTGTCAGGGCTCACGCAGTTTCAGTCTGCCACCTCCACAAAGGGGGCTTAAAATAAAACCATAGTAGATATGCCTTTATGATTAGAGCTAAAATTATGAGTCCAGATTGAAGCAGGCTTGCCTGGGGATTCAGAACAGCTCTTCCTTCCTCTCTATCACTTGACAGCAAAAGACTCAGAGATAGAGGGCAAAAATATTCAAAATCTGAAATATTTCAGCAGGGGCTGAACTCAACCAGAATATCTAGCTGTGGCCAAACCCTGGCCAAGAAGTGGCTTGTTTATGTACGATCCCTACATCTACTGCCCCAACAACTGTATATGCTCAGTGGATAATGTAGTTACAGTACTGTGCACTGTGCGCTTGTTCTCTCCAGCAAGTCGGGCTGGAGCCTCCCTGCTCAAGGGGGATGAGAGGCTGAGGTCTGTGCAAGCTCCAGGAGAAGGACAATCGGAGGAGGCAAAGCTCATCCATACCAGCTAGATCCAATGAAAGCAGCTGCGTTGCTCAACCAGTATGTATCCTGAAATGGTGCAATGATGGTACTCCCAATCCTCTGTTTTAAACACGTACACAAATTATTGCAATTATAATAAGCCATGTAAGAAACAGTGAGATGCTAAAAAAAAAAAAAACAAAAAAACTATGTACTCTCTTTTAGGCATGCAGTACATGATTATGAGAAGTTATGTCTGCAGAGTTGATCTAATAAGTGAACATTTATTGGAGGTTTTTAGAAAGTGCCTAGTTAGAGGAGTTTCCTTACAAGAAACTACTTAATCATTTTACCTTTCACACATCTGTTAAATTAGCAATGTAGTCCAAACAGAAATCATTTTACTGTACTTCAGAGTTACCCAGTTTTAACGAGTCTCTGAAGGCATAGGGATGGATTTTGCTGCCAACTACAATTCAGCCTAATATTGCAATGGAAATATCAAACTAGAGGAACTCAGTGTGTCCCTGCTGTCAGACTGCTATGCGATCGAGTTAGCCCTCACAAAAAGGGAACAAGAGGCATCAAGGATAGACATCGGAAGGAAATCCAGCAGTGAGATCCAGACCTACTTTCTCAGCTAAGTTAACTGAATATTTTTTTGCTTATTTGAGAACGTGAACATGTAGTGACATGTTCTGTTCAGAATAAAAAAAAAAAAAAAATGCTTTGTTCAGACTAGAGTAAAGGCCAAAGACAGAGGTCCCTTCCAACCTATATTCTATGATCCTAAGGAATTAAAGAATTAAATTTTAATTAACTATTGTTTAGGGGAAACAAGAAAAAAAACCCCATTGGACTGCAGTTTACTTCATTTAGGACAAAATACACAGCTCTCTTAACAGCCCTTTGACAAAATCCAATGCACAGGCAGTGGGTGTTGGCACCAGTACCACTATACCATGAAAGCAGGCACAGGTACGGTGGTGGAGTCCCCCTCTGTGCAAAATAAAATGTCTTAAAATTATTTTGGGGACCTTAAAAAGCCACAGAAAGGATTTCTCCTCATCCACTAGGAAGACAAGATATGACAGCAAAACCTCTGCGACACAGACAGCGATCCCAGCTGCTAGCCCACGACTGAAGGCACATAGTAGGCAGGGCTGCAAGAAGTTTGCAGCCTCATAAAACCACAGCGTGATCTCTTCCTCTGCATGTCCTCATATATTAACAGTTTCTTTATAATCAGCTGAACAGTTGATAAGTGTTAAAAAAAATCTAAAGCAGCTAAGTATGGGATATGATCATTCCTATTAGTGTAGCTCCACTTGAACAAGAACTCATCCTTAGGAGGATGAAGTGCGGAGGCAGTATCAAAATCTAATCAAGAGAAATACTCTTTTCCTGTTAAAGCGAGTGCCTGCCCCCCTTGCCATCTCTGCAAAAAAATTGCTAAATCAGTTGTGAATTTTCAATCGAAAATCAGGGTTCACCTTAGTCAGTGATATTTGTGCACTCAAACCACAATCACACTTTAATGACGACTTTTTATTTCCCTCTTTCAAAGGTCCCCATTTAAGCACATGCTTATCTTTAAAAAATGGGAAAGGAAATCAACAGGATGCAGTAATTAAGAGCGAATTGCAGGCTTACGCTTCAAATCTCTAACAGGAAATGGAAGACTAAAGACAAAATTAACTGAATAATTTCCCAAGCTCAATATACATTAGATAATTATATCTAATAGAGAGAGTTATCCGCTGATTGTTGCTCAACATCAAGAAACTGAAAAGTCATTAGAGAGAAGAGACTTGAGATAATCAGCTAAAAGCCTTTAGCTGGATTTTGAAAGTTCAGAGGAGAAAGTATACTGATTTTTTTGAACCTTCAGAAGAACTTCAGAGTCCTCTCCTACCAGCGAGAGCTGCAAAACGAAAACAGAAAACCACACATTCAAACTAGAGAACAAAGAGACGCTAAACCCCTTCTGAAATGGCTGCAAAACAGAGCTGCCTCCTCTCAGGCTTCGAACACAAAGCTCCCATGATGTCCCTCCTCGTACCTCCCCCCTCAGTGCCTGCATCTCACATGCTGGCCATGGGTGCTACCCTCCTCCCAGCCTGGGGAGCACACCCCGAAGCAACAGTGAGATGCTCCATGGTCCCTACAGCAAAAAAACGCTCCAGGTGCAGAGCTGCACTGAGGAGCCACAAACCTCTGCAAATACCGCCTTGAACTGGGAGGAGCATTTTTCAGGTATGGTCCTGACACCCCAGCCTCCCCCCCCAGACAGCCTCCCCAAGCCCAAGCCTGTGCACACCCTGGTGTCAAGGATCTCGTGAATCAGCACCGTACCAGCCACGAGGACAACACAGCCGTGCCCTAGACATGAGACCTGATGGTCCCATTGACTGCACAAAACTGGCACGATTGCCTCTTCACATCCAACGTTTGAGGGCCGCCCTTTCTACAGGAGAGACCTTGTCTGGGGTTGATGAAAAGCACTTCTCTGGCAGAGGACAATGACACCAACACCAGTTCAGCCTTACAAAATCCACTTGCAAGAGATTAATGAGAGCATCAAGCACTGTGATAAACTTCATTAATTCTAGTCACTTGGTCGAATGCGTTTGAAGATTTGTATTTGGTTAACAAGGAACACCAGGCTTGGTCAGTTGCTGTCCATTGGGGGGGCAACTGCAAAATTTACTGCCACTTAAGTCACCTTTCATTAAGGACCTCAATTAGCTGATTTGTGAGAACAATTACAGTATGACTTCTGAAATCGATAAGCAGACAGATAGATTGTATTTTCTTGCCTAGTTTCCATTTATAGAGGCCAAATGAGGCTATCACTGGAAAATCTTATAAAGCCTCAGAGCCTCTTAGAGGCTCTGTTAGAATCTAGTTAGAAGCTAAAATTCCCCCCTTCATTTAGCCTCTTGCCTTGCCAGGGCAAAATTGCAGTACATTTCTTTGCATCTTATAAAGGGTTACCATCGAATGAAGTGGGTTTAAGAGATTCTGATTAAACCCATTCATCTCAGATGAGATGGAACCGAATCAAAATCAAATCCTGGGAACAATATAGTTGTCGAAGGCAATACATATCAGGCAAAAATTAGGATCCATACACAGCAGCCTGCAAAGTCTAGGGATGTACCTGGCAATTGCCCACTTCTGTAGGGTTTAATACATTACAGCCAGGAGAAGAAAAGCAAGGAAACCATCAGTATACCGAACAAGACCTTCCTCATCCTCCCCAAACAATGAGGAATACATGCTAATTCGGGAATTAATCTCATGCCGATTAAACCTCTTCACTAGCGATGAAATCTTTCTTTCCTGAAACCTCTTATGTAGCTCCCCCAGCATCAGGTAGGACTTAGCCCTACTATCGGTGGCCTCACGGTAGGTTCATGAGGTGACTGCCGCACTGGGAAGTCCTGGACGTGGCAGGTTTGCTTTGCAGCCCAATGCTGCTGGGACCTTGCATCATCCCTGGTGGCCACCCTGACCTGGCATTTGGGCTCCCCTAATTTCACAGGTTCAGATGCATCATCGAGTGACTAGAGTTTATCAAGTCATCCCTTGGCTGTTGAGCATCCCAGCTTTTCATGAGCGCAATTTCTCCCTGGCAAAGAGAAGTCGTGGGCCTTCTCTTGGCTGGCTATGGTATGGAGGTTAAACTAAGTCTCAATAACTTGAATCTGCAGGGCTAAAATGGTGGAAACGGCCAGTTACTACAGGTGGGAAGATGTGCACAACTTGGGTTATACTTCTGAATCTTAATATTCACAAAGAACAACAGTAATATAGTATTCAGAAAGTCTAGCAAGTCCTTACTGGTTAGTCCTTATGTGAATATAGTATCTGGACAGAGTATCAGAACGACTTTCCCTGATTCCTTTTAATTCTCTATTTACGTGTAAAGCAATATACTTGTAAATATAATTCCTTACATTTGGAATAATGATATTAATTCTAGACAGCCAGTTGGGGCAGGGATACTCACAGTTGGCAGCTCTGAAGTCATTGGAACACTGCTTCAGGCTGAGCCTTTTGCAATCCAAGTACATCATTGTAAATGGCACTTTTCCTAGAACAGCTGCCTTGGCTTCTGCGCCGTCAAAAACCGTCAAAGGTGGGATAGGAACAGGCTTTCAAAGCATAAAGATCATTCCAGCTACAAATGTTAGCAACAACGAAATGAATTCATGAATGAAATGTCATTTCTATATCCAGGGCTATATTTCCAGGAAATTACCATTTAGCATGGTGTGTATTTAAGCAGTTGTTAGCCAGCTGCTTGAGCAAACTCTGACCTCCAGGTTTGCTAACCCATGGTGCCATTCATGGGCTTCATTCAAGAGTAGACTTACATGATCTGACCTTTAACAAGTGAGGCTGAAACTGTCACCTGAAGAACATCAGATTTTGTGTTAGGGGCTGGAAATGACACAGGAGGAGAAAAAACTGGGTGCAGTCACTGAATAAAGGATGATTAAAAGACAGCAGTGTAATTTGAGCACATCAAGCACAGTCATCTAATCATCCCACCACACGCAGGGTGGCAAAGCTTCCCCCAAAAAGCCTTGCAGCCCTTCAACCTTCCTCTGCCAGGCTCTGACTCTTGTTTCGCAGGGCCCTGCAGCAGTGTGTAGGTGCATGATGCATTTTTATCATCGTGATAGCCTGATCCAGAGCTAATTGTAGTCAAAGAATAGGTTTGCATGACTTTTGTGAGGCCTTCTGGCTCAGATCTTGGGGGTCTGGAGGACCAGTGCAGTCCACCTTGTCCATCTCCCAGGTCAGAAAAGTCTGAATCCAGTCAAAGCCGAGTTCGGTGATGCCAAGAAAACCACAGGCTCCCACACGGGCCCACTGGCCAGTGGTTCACTGCAGGGTGACTTTTGCTTGCATCTCTTGGCTGCCTCAGCATGAGAAGTCAAGCATGGATTAGACCCAGCCAAACCGTTAAAGGGAAGCAAATCATTCACCAGCTCAACTCTGCCCAGCAGAGCAAGTCCCTCTGTCCTCAGACAACCCCTGCAAACTGAGTGATGATTTTTTATAAAAGTGCCTTAAGTAACCGAAGTTTTTCTCAATCTTGTTATTAATAAAGGAAAAAAAAAAACCACAGAGCACTCATCTGACATGGTGATAAAATCTGGAAAACTATGAGGTCGATTAAAGCAATGTAAACTAGGGAGCGTATGAGCTTCTGGTGAAAGCCTTAGCCTGGTAAATACAGATGGCATCCAGGCACAGAATTTCTTTAGAAAGTAAGATTTTAATACGGCTGAAATCTTCAATTAGGCTGAAAACTGAGGAAGACAAGAAATGCCTGGAATCAGTCCGGTCTGTAGAGTAGCCAGACATCGCAGCACTAGAAGACATCCCCCACAGGTCACACCACAGCCACAGCATTTGCTCCCACCATCCTCCACGCAGGTATTTTTAGATGGCTCCATCACTGCAGTATCTCAGCATGCCCAGGGTGGTTTTTAACCAGAAAATTCTGGTTTTAACCTGCAAATTCTGCCCCTGCCCCTGGTTTGGGGGAGGGAGGGCTGGGTTTCTCGGTGTGCGCTGACCTGCTCGCTCTCCTCGTTGCTGCCTCGCTTGGGGGGCAGAGGGCAGAGAGCCTGCGTGGAGAGCAGACAGACAGACAGACGACCTCACTGCAGGAAAGCTAAATCAAAGATGTTAGGTTTGTATTTAGCTGTGCAGCCCTCAAGGCATCCAAAGAGGCTTTTAACTCTTGATTAATCTCCTGGGGCTGCTAAATTTAATCAGTTTTCTGCAGCCCTTCAGGAAGCAAAATCCCCATTATTGGCAATAGAAATGGCCAGTTACAGACATCTCAAGTTAGAGGAGTTTCAAGCTAAATCAGAGTTTGAAGCCTAAACTCTTTTTCTTGCAATGAAAAGCAGGGAAAACATTTCCTGCGAGAAGACTACGGACTTACATTGCATAAAACCTCAACTGCCTTTTATGACTTGGTGTCTGATTGCCCTCCCGCATCGCCGATGCAAAAAAAGCAAAGGAGTGAAAGACAGCAAAAGTGTGAATAATCTTATATAGTCAGTTGAACCCACTCCTACAAACATTTTGGTTCACCAAGAAAAGCACAAGGGAAACTAGAACAGGCATTAAACAACAGAGTCACTTTGCTGGCGCAGTTTTAACAGAAAAATATACCCTGAAGACAGAAAGCCATGTCCTATTTGCAGAACACAGTTAGCTGAAGGGTGTTTATTTTCTTTGGTTCTGCTCTTTATCTACCCCTGAGGCAATCAATACATGTTCTGAAAAACCGTTCTATTCACTTGCACAAATATCTATGTATAAGCATATACTCGTGGTACTCCATTTTCCTGCAAAATATAAATGCTGAACCAAATTATGATCTATTTTTACCTAATCATCCAGGCATGTGTATAACACTGATGGAGCTACATCCATCTATACATCTCTTTTTATAAACGGCAAGGCAGGCTCTGTCCTAATCTGGGAGTCTGAACAGATATATTTTAAAATAAAGCCTGCAAGACCCTATTTTTATTCCTCAGGATTTCTCGCATGACATCTTAGTGCCCTAAGTGGATTTCAGATATGGGATAGGATTTTCCAATCTCCCACTCTTTTTACTATAAAAGAACTACTGGCAGGGCCCCGCTCTGCACAGGTTTTAAAGGCAGCTGGATTTCCTGGTGTGGCACATCTGGACCTGAAGTCATCCTGTTTCTGCCGTTGCTGATTGCCAGTAAGACACACGCGAACAAAGCTCTAGGAAAGAAGCCTTCGTTGACTCTACCAGTGAGCAATAATAACCTCAACTTCTCTGTGACTCCTTTTTTCTGATTTCCTTGTCACTCTGCGGTCACATCTGCAACTCTGCCTGTGAGGAGGGGTCTCGGAGCCCACCGAGGATCTCTGTGATGCCTCAGGCTGGGAGCGTCTGCCCAAGCTCTAGCTCGTGATGCACCATTTCTCCATGGCACTGCCGCCCAGGGAGAAGTCAAATGCTGCTGGGGAAAGGGACAGCCCGGTGCTGCAGTCGGACAGGCCTCGGTGAACACAGTAGTATTTGCTGCAATGACTCTTTTCACTACCTGCAAGCATCTGGTCTGGCCTAGAGCCCACCAGAGGTGGTGGTCAGTAAGGATGCTGGTGCATTAGCACTCTGGGCAATGCAGTCTTAAGGCTTTAGGGCAGTCAGAGCAGTGGAACAGGGACAGCTGTGAAACAACTGCTGCTTGAGTTGCGTTGATCACCCCTAACACTGTGACCTTAACCATGCTACGTATAAAGCAGTGCATAGTTATGCAGCATGGAGTGATCAGCTTTAATCTGTAAGTTAAAGCATGGAGGGTACCAGCCGTTGTCCGAGCTAGACAGAGTAATGGTTTTCTAAGTGGGAACTGAAAAAAAATGCCAAGAGATGGGTGAAAAAAGAAGACATTTCACTCATTATATAGACACATCCATTTCTTCATACTCAAACAGGACTCCTCTAGTTTTGTTCTAGACCTAATTAGATTTTAAATGAGATTCCAGCACCTGTAATAGCTTATTCTGATTGTTCTTTTTATATCATACAGGTTCTGAATATTCATTGCGTTCATATGATTAAGTACCAAATCAATAGATATGACTAGTGGACCTGTTAGAATTTATGCTTTGCCTTATAAATACAAAGAATGAAGTTATATCTGATGTATAGTTCAGCCTCCCTCTTTGAAGAGTCGCTTGACTGACATGGCTGGTGATCACAATGAAAATGGGGGAGAATGAGTAATTTAATGAAATTTCTGCATTTAGGATTAAAGTAACCAAAGGGACTATTACAATATGGGATGAGTTTCCAAGGCTTTATCATGGAAAAAGAACAATGTGACTTGAAACAAATGCAAAGGGTCACTGCTCCTAAAGCAGCAAATTCTGGAATCTCTCCCCTGGCAATGGGCGCCTGGGTAGCGGGAGGGAGAGGACCACAGCTGTTAGCCTGATATGGCCCCGAGCAATGGTGCTTATGAGAAACAAGTCAATAGAAAATGGAGAAAAAGAGTATTTTTCCAAGTGCAAATCACACATCCTCACCCATGTAAGGCAAAGAAAAACTCACTATGTCTTCCTAGGGAAAAGAGTCTGCCAATTCAGCTTTTTAAGAAGGGAACCTGGGTTGGTATTCCTATTCAAGCTCATTGCAAAGACAAATGTTTTTCATTCCTCACATGACAGTCGCTGGCTCTGACCGTGATGCAGCCCCTTCCCACCAGAAGCACAAGCAACCCTCTGTGAGCCAGTGCCGCTCACTGGTCCTTGCCTGGCCTGCAGGTCTCCACCGCTGATATCGCTTCATCTGTCCATCACCAAAATCACAGCCCTAAAAGAGGGAGCACACTTGTCCAAAACATTTCTAGCCTTATGGCGGGATGAAACAACTTCCTGAAGCCATGAGACACGCTGCTGGCAGCTCAGCTTGCTGAGAGCAGCCGGTGTGTGTGTACATCATTAATAAAGGAGCAGCAGCTCCTTGGCGTGTTGGTTTTACAGTCAGGGATTTTGTTCCCAATTTCAATAACCTCAAAGGCAGAAATTCCCAACCATGCCCAAATGATTTGGACATGAAAAGAAGTTCAGAGCATATGATCACCACTGTGGAGGTGCCAGGCGAGCCACGCAGGGACGGTGTCTGCGTACGGTGCTGGGCAGTGCTGAGCAGAGGCAGCAGCCGGCACGGGCAGCGTTCGGCTGGGCACTGCATGGGCTCTGTGCGGCAAGATGCCAAAGTGGCACCCAAGTGGTCCAGCTTGGAATTAAAAAACTCTTCAGTCTCCCTCCTACGTGACTGACAAGTGATCTGCAGCCCCCGTGTTATTACCAGCCCCCACTTTCACAAACGAACCAGATCCTCCCTGTTTAGGAAATACTGCCTGAGCTAATAAGTCTGTCTTGCAGCAGAGTTAATTAGTTTGGGTTTAGCACTGCCGGCTGCGTTGCCTCCAGCTTCCAATCCAGGCATTTGAATTAAACTTTAGATGTGCACTTGCAGCTCAGAAACAAAATGTCGATAACAATAATTAATACACCGAAATTACTGCTCTCGCTGAAAGTCAGGTGATGGTAACTGAAGGACTACACCAAAGCAACAACAGCAAATTTTCTGTTAATGCTGGAGAACGGACGTGGGGGCAAGAAGGAAATACAAATGTTATGTCCGTGGTAATCTACGCATGATTCAGTTGCCCTGGATTGCTTTTCAGTACACATTTTCCTTGTCCACAGACTACGGCTACAACTTTTGTCATCTCTACTCCCACCATGACTTGCGCAGTGTGAGACCTTCACTTTTTTCACCCAGTTGGGATCTTACATTTCAGCTGACAATTTTTCATGCCTGTTTTCCTTTGACTAAAATATTGTGAATTTTGTTTTCAAATACAATTGGAGGCTTTGGCTTCTACTTGGAGTAGTCGAAAATGTTTTAATTTCTTTTGTTACCATGGAACAGAGAGAAAGTGCCTTCCAAGACTTTTAAGAAAGAAATTGTCTCATGTTTGCACGATATCCTGCAGAACCTGGACCTGATCTACAAATCAGATCGTTATAGCATGACTCACCACACAGGAATAAATGCACTTTAAGGTAGCTTGACTGGCAAAACCAGACTAATATAAACAGTCTGGATTTTTGTTGAATGCCAAAGGACATTCAAGCAGAGAGGGAAACATGGCACAGGGAATCTTGTCAAACACACACTTCAAAATCACCTGCAGAAAGTTAGCCAAAGTATTATTGCAAACCTGTGGAGATGATTTATGCAGCCTAAAATGAGATAGGCACCCCAGAGGAAAAGTTCTGGAATATTTTTCATTACTGCACAGACACTGGTTACCACTAAATTGCAGTTATATGTTTTTTCCCTTTTAATTACCCTTTTACACCTCTCATAAATCAACGAGGAAGCATCTCCAAAAGGGCTTACGTTTTGGTAGCATGTTTCCAGATCTGACACAGCATCCACTGAAATCAATAAGGGCTTTTTAAGTGACTTTACTGGGTTCTGGATCAAGTGCTGGGCCAAGACTAACGATGTGCTTGCCAATGATAATCAGAGCATAATCATAAGACATGGGAAAGAAATGCAATTCCATCAAATCCATTTTAAAATACCCCCCTAGACGGCTGTTCACGGCAAGGTCCAATCCAGATGTCTCTAAATTTCTAAACCATGCCTAAAGCTACTTCAGCCTGCTGGCATGACACAGAGAAACGGGAACAATGGTACTTGTGGGGATGGCGGTGTGTCCTCATCTCCCGTTCATATACGAAGTTATCAGAGGATTGGGCAATCTGAATTCACTGTATTTTTCACAGTATTTTTCTGATCTTTGAATGGAGTGAAAGAGTACATTCCCCTTCAAGCAGGATATTTGACTGAGCTGAAACCCAAATACTTTGGTACAATGCGATACCAAGTACTGTGAGTCAATACTCCCAAGAGCCCTCTATATCTTGCATTGCTTGACAGGCATGACCTGTGACCCATCTAGTTCTTGGGTTTCCAATCCTTCTCTCTGCTAGGCAAGTAGAGGAACGTGTTGTCCCTGATTTCGGCCATTTCTCCTGTTCAAAAGTCAAGATGACGCTAGAAGTCCCACTATTCCTCAGGAAGCTGCCACACACGCAGCGCAGCACCCCGAGCAAGCTGCAAGATCCACTACATGCCGCAGTCTCACCCTGCGATCCTGGTAGTATCGTGCAGAATTAAAGAGCTTGCTTTAAAATCAAGAGCAGAACTTACTAACAAGCTACCAATGAGTCATGCATACCTATAGTGGAATTTATTAACGAAGCTTATGTAGCTGACTGGCTTATTTAAAACCACTAAGGCATCTATATGTGCTATCAAAATCTTCAAGCACCACGGCCAGGTTTTCTGGTACATTCCTTCAGGCCCATGCAGGGAGGTCCATTTGCTGGGACTCCAGCTGGTCAGCAGCACGTTCCCCTGCACCTCACCCACTCACGCATAGTATCATAAAGCCCAGATGCATAAAACTCTGCCTTAACATTGGTTCATCTCTTCCCTTTCCACAGCCCTTAAGAGCCACTGCAGAGCTAATAAGATAGGGAAAAAAAGAATTTCTTCCACAAGGCAGTGATATAAGACAAGTATGTAACAGATTTTTATAGAAAATAAGGACCAAATCAGATTCTGTGTGGTAACTGAAGGAGGTGTAAATCTCTGAAACACCAAAATCCCAGCTTTTCTGTGGGGAAGTAACGCCTCTGCCAAAGGGCAGAACCAGGACAGCCCAAACAATGCAGCCAGTCCTGCAGTATCCCAAATACCACATTAAACCAGGGACTCCCAAATACACTTTACTCCTACACTGCTGCTATCTGCAGTAGCAACAGCCTCGCACATGCTCTGGACGACAAGGCATTAGGCGTCTTCACCAGCACCCTCCCCCCTGCACTGGGGCACGCGTGTCGCTGCCAAAAGAGGCAGCCCTCATTTAAGCAGTAATATCAGCAATGTCATTGACATCAGGACCCAAACGCATGCTCACCACCCATCGCACCAGGGCCTGTCTGGGACTCAATTTTCCCCAGGGGACAGAAAGGTGAAGAGAAAATGTGCACCTCCTTAATGTCCAGTGTCTTGTGGGCTTGGTTACTCCCTGGAGTGCAACGCTGTGATTGCAGTGTAATAAAATACGACATCTCTAGCTCCAGGTCCTCGATATTACAACACTGCTCTATGACATTACTGCTCTCTGCAAGAGCTGTAGGAAACGTTCTTGTCCTGGAAAAAGCTTTGGGGATCAGTCTGGCTCCTGCCCCAAGTCCTGACTATCATGTCTGGAAGTTGTCCTTCCCCTTCATTTTGCAGCCCCCCCATTCCTAGAACTTTTTTCTTTGATTTTTCCATGAATCACATGTGGGTTTTCACAGCACATGCAATCCTGCTGTCTCCTCTGTCAACCCAATTCCATCTCTGGACTGTTCCTCAAATGCACTGCCTCCTCCAAATGGAGTTTTGATTAATCTGGGATTGAGCAGCCCTGGCCATCTGCTGCCGTCAGAAGAGGGATGAGGCACCGCGCCGTAAGTGATCGTTTCTCTGGTGCCCCCTAAGGAAAGACGAGGGGCCAAACCGCACAGTCCTTACTCAGACTTGCCCTACAGGTTTCACCCCTCCATCTGGACACTTCTCACAATTTCTGTATTTCTGCAAAACGTCTAGTTCAACCAGTTAGTGCAGAATCTGGGGTCTGCTTCATTTTATATATTCCAATACAATAGAAAAGCTTTGCTTTTATTGATGAATCTGACACCCCAGGCAGGATAGTAATTACGTTAAAAATCCTGTTCCAGCTCCCACTGACGCATCTATTTCTGGAAGATGCTTAGTCTTGCTGTTTTAATTCCCTGTCTCCAGATAAGTTAGAGTGTGAAATTTTAACTACATAAGCTACTTTTACCTAGAGATCTTCACTGTGCCTCTCTTTAGCTGGTGAAAATCAGTGCAATTTCATTTTCTCATCAATTTGTATCAGCTGAGAATCTGGCCTCTTAATAATATGTTAAATTATGCTTTCATCAGCTATTAACTTTCATGTCATATTCAGGGTGCTCCTGCTGTTAAACACCTTGGAGATGCTGATACAACTGGATTCCTGTGAGTCACCTCTTCTGCAAGGAATGAAAATGGGAAATGAGCTGGAGGAAGATCATGCAAGGAGAGGGTGAGGGGGACAGAAGGAGGGGCGGAGAGGTGACAAGGTTGTTGGAACAATCAAACAAACAAGAAGACAAAGAGCACTGCCAGCTACCCTAAGAAGAATTAAGCAAGAGTGACTGAGGTGGGATTAGATACCGTTGATTTTCCTTCAGACTTCCATGGTCCCATATTAAATTCAACGTGGTCTGGTTATCACTTTGAGTAATGAGACTATTAAGTGTATCAAGCCGTGGGGCCGTAGGAGCAGCTCATGCACTTGGGCCTGTGTGGGTGAAAGAATTCCCTTTTAAGTCTGGCAGGGTTTTCTAATTACACTTTCCAAGCCTGTCGCTGTACGTTTTGGGAAATTAGCACTTTAAGGCAGGAGTTTGTATTCCCAGACAAGGCTGAATTTGTTTCCAGTAATTCTGATGTTTGCCAGGTTTAAGTTTAATGACATTAGGTCTTGCACAGGGAAAACCTTCCTGTCTTTTGCAATGTGCTAATTATAAATGGGATGTCTCAAGTGATGTTTGCCTCTATTGTTATATTTCACAGAGTATTTTCCTGAAAAGCTGCAGACCTGCCTCGTGTTCCCAGCTTTGCTGTTGGTTTGCAGGTTCTCACCTACCTGTGGGTATCTTTAGACCACAACATCTTTGGGACAAGCCGTTCCACCTCTGGGGGTTTGCCAGTCTCAATCTGGAGCCCATGCTGTGGGCACAGTGTTAGTGTATTACGCTAATTACACACTGTGCATCTAGCCTCTCTCCCACTAGAGATCACTTATTTTTTTCCTATATATTCCAAATTCCTAAATATTCATGCCAGAAACACAGCGAGAGTGGTGTAGCAAGTAGGAACTTCAGGACAAGCAGGGAATCACTGCCAGGATCCCCCCAAAATAGCCCAAGAGCCTGCATGAGCTTTGTGCCATTTTGCTATCCTTCACATCCCAGCACGGCATCCAGGATCCCAGATTACCTCTCTGCAAAGACCAGTCCGCAGGAGCAAGGTCCAGTCTCACCAGCATGCCTAGCGTTACACTATGTGGCCAGGGTGCAGCAGCAGGGCTTTGGGATCAGCTAAGTTGTTCGGGCTCCCTTGGAAGTCAAAGGGAATAAACATGTGGGCTGAATGGCCCTCCAGAAGAGCCGATTTCTTCCTGCAGACTACCAAGGAAACTCCATTTTAGCTAAAGTTGGACGAGATGAATCCCAGCCCGTTTGCCCAATGCATCCTTGCTGGAGCAGAGCGACTTTTGAACTCAGGTTTGCTCTTGACCTGCATGTGAAGAGTGCGGTGGCAGAAAGCACATTGACCGGAGAGAGCGACAGCTCCTAAACCACTGCTTTATCTGCTTTGACCTTTGCGTCCTGGGAATCTTCATTCAGAGCTGCAGAACAGACTTGCTGCTGAGCCGTGTCCAGAAATAGGGCACTTATCTCAGCAGGGCTGCTCTCGCCTTCTTCTTCTGGCGGTGAGCCGTGGGGCCAGCACGGCCTCTCCCTTTCAGCAGGCGAGTTTTCTTATCAAAATGCTTTGCCCTAAGAAGTTCCAAAAATTTCGTTTCAATTTGATTTAGATATGGTGCTTTCTCCTTTTTGAATGTGAAAAGTTTGATGGGGGTTTTGTGACGGTGCCTCTTCAGCTGAGCTGTGTTGGAGTGGAAAAATAAATAAGCCCCATCTACAAAAACATGCTGCACTCACTTTCCTCCTACTACGGGTTTGCAGCAAGCAGGTAAGTGCAAAGAGGGGCTACAGAGCACAGCACGTGGTGTGGGGAGAGCTGCTCCCTTCGTCGACTTTTGTTTACACATTTGCGGTCCTGCTCTTGGATTAAATCACCACGTTTCCTTTGCTTCCCTGAGTGAAGGGAGATAAGAGTACTGCTTCTCTCATTTGCCTTATCTCACGAACCTCCTCCTTGCTTTGCTGAACAACCTCTCTCCCAGCTGGCTTGGGCACGGCGGAGGGGCAAGGGGAAGGCGTGTGCGTTTGCAAAGCAGCGGGGCTGGTCACTGCCTTCCCACTGAACCTGTGTATGTATTTTTCCCAGTTACGGAAAATAGGTGTTTTTTTTTTCCCCCCACTTTCGGTGGTTATCACTATGTTTCAAATATTAAGTAATTTGCTCAATTGGTAGATTTGTATCTGCGTTGGGGTTACAAATTGAGTCCCTGTTTTGTGAACCACACTTTACTAAACAAGCAGTAATAGCCTAACTGTACAGCGAAAATGCTTTCCTCTGACATGTGAAATTAATTTATTTATTGGTAGAAATCAAAACAAACCACTTTGAAGTGGAAATATTATTGTGCCCTTTAGATTTTACTTTGATGAAGCCTACAATACCATTCCTGTTAACCATCTGTTTAAATCTTAATTAAATGGTGTTTCCATATGCAAAACAATCACATCATCCTCTATAAGACAAGGTTCTATAATCATTCCAAAACAGAAATACTAAGCTTTAAAAATTATGTCTCCTCTATCGACAGGATTTGTTCTAGGTTGTAAATTATTTTTAGTTTTATTTGACTCCTAGCAAGGAAGCACAAGTTGTAATGGATCTTCTTGTGTTTGTTATAAAAGATTTCCATGCTGCAAAGAGATCTGCAAATATGAATTGTTCTTTCTTTGATGAGTGGGTGATTTCAAATTTCTTTTTTTTTTTTTTTATGTTTTCCCAGAATCAGAAGTGATGCTTAGCAATTGGACCAGTTCCTTCAGCCTTTCCCAATCACCAGTCTAATGACAGAGCAGCTCTCTCCATCCCAGCAGCTGGTATGCAGTACCAGCGATTACAGAAAGACCCTGGAAGTTTGCACCCACCATGACAATGACTGTTTCCAGTTCTCTTAATTCATCTGCTTAAGCAGCTCCCTCCCACAAGGAGCTGGATATTTTGGGCCCTCTCCAGCAGAGTATGGAGGAAGCATTTTGGCTATCTTAACATAGACTTCAAATCTCTGTGGCTGGAAGTAATTTGATTCTGAGAGCCCTCCTCGGAAACTACAGCACAGAAAGCCGAAGGAAACCTTCAAGACAGGACTTACCGGTTTAAATGTTTCTGACTTCAGGTTTTACCTGGTTTTCTAAAAGTACCCTCCAGCAGAAAGGTTACTCTTTTATTCCATGGTATGAGAAACAATATATCATTACCCTACCCTTCATTTGTTTCCTGGAAATATCTTACATGAGTGAGTCACCTCCTTTCAGCTCAATATAATCACGCGCATTTGCCGAATGCCCTTTTCCAAACAAGAGTCAACTTTGTACAATGACAAATTCAGTTAAGAAACTGAAAAATATTATTTCCTCTATGAAAAAGCAGATTTTCCAAAGCAAAGCTGAAGTGTTATCTCCATTTGTCCTCCTCCTCCCCCAGGATTCCCATTTGAGGCTGACTTAAGAATTTCAGGTCAAACTTTGCTCTCACATACACCCACCTAGCAATACTCCACTAACCACAGTCTTGAGGTGCTTGCCTAGAGAAAGCAACAGGGTTTGTGAAAGGAAAAACCTTGCTGAATTCTTGTTTTTGCAGGCACCGCTGTGACACCGCTCCGTGTGAGCTTGCTCCTGGGTTTGCCGGGGGAGCAGGGAAGCAGGAAAGCAACAGAAAACAGAAATATCCTTCCCCACATGAGGTACATGTCCACCGAAACCCAGGGATGGACGAGGCTACTTGCCCTGACCACGCTGATGCTGAAGTATTCTCGTCTGGCATATTTTGCCATCACCTTGCATCTCCGAGAACCTGCTTTTGGTGAAGCTCTTTCAGGATGCCATGACTTCCACCTCTTACAGGGTCTCTCCCAGACTGGGACCTTGCCAATCTCACATCCCACCAGGCAGGAGAGCACTGCTGTGTCCCTGCATGGAGCTGGGAAGCACGGGAAGCCTCAGGTCTGTAGAGAATGACCCCCCTTCCTAGTCTTGGGACCATGTTTTCTAAGTCTATTAATTAAAAGTTCTCCATTTTGCTCATTTTTGCACCAGGTGATTTAAAGACCAGTTCCCACCAGGACCCAGCTCATGCTGCAATTTCTCTCCAATGGGGCATTTGTATGACAGAATCACTGCAGCATCACTTTCTGTGAACGCGTTGGGGGGATCAGGGTCCCCTCACCCCAAACACCCTGGAAGTCTGGACCTCTGGTCCTTTCCAGTATTTCCATAAACGTCCACTCCCCACAGCAGCGCTGCGTCTCTGGGTCACAGGCACCAAGCTCCTGTGGGACAATGCCCGCTGTTCCTCACAAGGACCCAAATCTCCAGCGCAAAAGAGCTGCTTCTGCTAAGCAGATGCAATCCTACATCTGTGACATTTGTCTGGAGCACGCCGAGATAATGCCATAAGCTACCTCTGCCAGGGTAGGGAGCTGGCAGGGAAATGTCACTAACAGCTGGTTTTGTGCTGCCTTCCTTGGTAGTAAAGTAATAAACAAGATGGGGAGACCTCTCCCTCTCAGGCACACGCAGATCTTCAGTCTCCTCTGCAGTTGCCATTTGCAGACCAGAAATCTCACAGTCGCATGAGAAGGGAGCAAAGCATGGGCAGATCTCTGATTTGATTACCGTCCAAAATTCCCCTCTGTGCACAGGACGCAATTACTCCCTCCATAAAGAATTATCAATGAGTGATTGTCTCCAAGCCAGAGTGGAAATGGAGGTCAGGCAAAAGAGACTGTCCCAGTCCCTGAGTGAGCTCTCCAGGATCCTGCAAAACTGATTCTTGGTGTTTCCCTCCCAGTTACAGGCTGGCTCTAGCAGTGCATGTCCTTTACTTTCCCAGTATTTGTCTGTCTAGAATGGTAGAGACAACTTTGGGGAGAGTTGGAATGAGCTTTTGCTACATTAAGCTATATTTTAAGATGGAAGTTTGCACCCAGCATGACAATGTGCGTGCTAAATTTCCCACACCAAAAAGTAGCTGTTTGATGAAAACTGGAACTGCTGACAACAGTGACAATATAAAGCCATCTTAGTCACTTAAATTACACAGCGGCAGGCTCAGATTCTCACACTGAGAAAAGGAAAAGTGACGATTTGGAGCGTACAATGAAAGCAACACTTTGCTTCTTGAAATGGATTAGTTTCCTTTGAGATTAAGCCAGTATCCAGAACTGCACAACATGTGCTAATGTATTTGGCAAAGTCCAGCTTATAACAACAAAGTGGTCATCTGGTTACACAGAATAATACTGTGACTCTGCTTTAAAGCACTTGTCTAAATGTAACTGTTACAGTTCAGCTCTCAGCAAATGCAGTTTTTTCCTTCTACAATGCCCTTGAATCACTGGGTTGGCTTCAGCCTTTATTTATGTTCCTATTCCATGCACACCAGCACGTTCAAGCTGGCCTGGCACAAATTTTGAAGTGTCACGCTTGAGC
>NW_009195747.1:125664-140250 GCF_000690835.1 Fulmarus glacialis | reverse complement strand
AGGGAAAGACACCCACTCCACCAGGAGCTGCTCATTCAGGCAGGCAACCACAGCTCCATCTCAGCTCTCCCTGCTTGCAATACTGATTCCTCAACCTTGATAGTCCATGGAATAAAATAAAAATCAAAAAAACATATTGGTGTCTACAGGAAACCCTCTCCTCAAGGCATTGCTTAAAGATTCAAACCTGAAGGGCACTTCTAGGTCTAGGGAAAGTAGAAAAAAAATGTTTTTAACACCATCTTTCATAAACTAGCCACCATCCTCAAAAACACAGCATCCAGCAAGTGACAGAGCCGGCCACAGTCAGGTTTTATTCCCGATACCTTCAGCAGGGAGAGCAGGGCGGTGTGACAGCCACGCTGTGCCACGTGCGGTACCCGAATGTCTCAGTCCTGTCATGCCCGCGCAAGACTCGTCTCTCACTTCCCGAAATCAGTGGAAACTCCTCACCCTCTTGCTTCGCTTTGCTCCAAGCACAATCCACACTCACGTTCCACAAGTGCCCCCTGTTTTGGGTCGATTTGCTTTATTTTTGTTGCAATAGTAACAGCTATTGTGGTTGCGTTCAAGAGCAGCTCTTACATTAGCAGGAGACAAAGGGAAACCTTGGGATGCCACAGAGGGGACCTCCTCGGGGATGTGCTACAGTTATCCCATTGCCATGGCAACAGCTCCCACCGGTGCCACTGTCCCCATGCAATTGCATAGGAAATGTCATCGTGCCATGCCCAGGAACCTGCTTTCTGTGCACAGACAGCAGCTGCTGCTCCAACAGCCTTCACTGTCCTTGCTGGGAAAAACCTTGGCTGGATCCATCAGTTCTGCAAAACTCCCATCACCAATGCAAATGCAAAGAGAGCATTAAATGGATTTTGGGGATTCCTTCACCTCCTGAAATATCTGCTACCTCCAGAGATGCCCGTCCTGGCAGCAGGTTTAGAGCAAACAAAAGGAAATGACATTTGATAAAGCCTGTAATTAAATCATGGAACTTTTTGCTACAGGATATTGTAACGGCCAAAAATATAAATAAGCTCATAGGGAGCTTAGGGAAAATCATGGAGTGCATCTCCACTGCACCACCACATGCTGGTCTGTGGGCAAAGGCCACTCCGTGAATACTTGAGCCAAAAGACCAGGTGGCTGGAGGCTGAGGAGAGGAAAACCGGGGAGGGACCCCCTCTAAAAACACCCTGCTCAGATGCTGTTTCCCAGGCATCGGTACTGGCCGTGCCAGAGACGGGTCACAGGGTGGGCAAGCTCCAAGTCCAGCCCAGGCCAGTCTGTGCATTTCCCTGCTCTGGCAGAGATCTGCGGTGCACAGGCAGATTTCATCGTGCAGATCGCGCGGTGTTACTAGCGAGGCATGCGGGAACCAGCTGGGGCTGGCAGCGGCGGCAACCCCCCGCCGTGGGGCCTCCGAGCAGCTTGTCTGTCCCCTTTGCTCCAGCTCCTCTTCCCGGGGACCCAGGAAGCACCGCCACCCCAAGCACACCTCCTGCCCCTTCCCTCTCTCCCTGCCCCGCAAATCTCCCCGAGATGCTGTGAGCAGCACCCCGAAACCTGGGCTGCAGGAGCCTCTGCTCCCCACCCAGGCCATCACCCAGGCACCTACAGCAGTTCAAAGCTGGTGAGAAGTCGGACCCCGACTGCCAGAGCAGCAGCTCAGAGACTCGTCTGCCTGGAGGTGCGACCGAGGTAGCACCGGCAGGACAAGCTTTGGGTCTTGGGGAAAAGGGAGAAGGGAAAAATGTAGGTTCATAGACAAGTTAATCCTTTTCATCCTTTAAAGAAATTCAGGTAGTGATTTGCAACCGCCTGTGCCTCTAATAGTATTTTTTTTTTGGTAGACTGACCCAGAAAAGACGTTGATTTAAATATGCAGTTTAGTTGTAATGAGGATTTGTTTGAAGATACTAAACAAGAAATTCTCGTAATTGCAAAACTTTTTCCGTTCTGACTCAGAGACAGCTAGCCTGAGGCTTACCTCGCAGAAAATTTAGGCTACTTTAAGATTTATCAGCTGGGGTTAATGTAGTATTTTCTTTTGTCATTACACTCTGTAATCATGTGTGCAGATGCAATTTTAGCTGTGAGAAGCACTATTCAGTGCATCACATGGCTTGTTCTTACCCTCCAAGTCAAAAAATTAAGGTTTTGCCCCCACTATTGCAAAACAGCATCTAAGGAAAGTCCCTTTTCTGTGCAGGAAGGAAAATGCTTGCAAAAAAATACATTCTCAACACTAAACTAGCTCTAGAACTGATTTATTCTTGTTCAGGTAAGTTGCCCTTAAAACTACTTCCAGGCCTAAGGAGGAACATTTCAAAGGTGGTGAAAACCAGCTACCTTTGAAAAAGTCTCCCCTGCTTCTAGCTATAACCCAAAGCTCTTCTCTGCTTCCCCTGGGAGAATTAAAATATGGAAAGGTGACTTCTAATTTGATAATTGAAAAAGCAATTTCACCACTACAAATGCAAACACACACCTTACCGAAGCCAAAATTCATGAGGATAAGGAAAAAATGACTTCTTTCCAGCAGCTTTCTGAATTACTCTGAGGTTGCCCAGGTCCCTCTCTTGGCTCCTACACCTTCTGCAGAGCTGCTTGATTACCCACACATCGCTCGGCGCGTTCGGGGATTCCTCGGCCTTAAGAGCTGGTGTGGGAGCTACAGCGGTGACTAACTGCGGCAGTGCCACGTCTTTTCCACAGAGGCTGAAATCCCTCCTCTGATAGTCACTTGTTCTCCCACTTGTCTTTGCCGTACTATTTCTTGCCTCACTATTTCTTTTCTAGATTTCTTCAGATGTGAATCTGGTGCATACATATGTCCATACCTCTCTATCATGCTATAATGAGTTGTCTCACACTGTAGCTTCCATATAGCTGTTAAAAGAAGGAGTGTTTTAAATAAACACTGAATGCAGACTCGAGAGTGAGGAAGAAGATTTTTGACTGGAAGGAAATGGAAAAGCAAATTAACTCATGTTCACAAGGAAGCACTGGCAGAGCATCATCCCCAAGGATGAGATTGGGCCTATTTCGACAGGCTGTTTTCTGTTCACAAGGCAGACTTGGTCATTGCTGTGACAAAAGTCACCTGGAGCTGGTGCTGAAGTTATTTAAAGAAAAAATAGAAGGAAAGAGCCACATGTGAGAGCTCTTAGCCACATATGCCACAGGGATATGGACCAGTGGAAAAGTCGTCTCAGTGAAACAATTAGGCAATTAAAAAGGAAACTTTTCTAATAATTTCTATAGTGGTTTCTAAAAAGCAGAAAGCAACAAGGATGCTGATGGAGAGGCTGAGATAAGCGCGGGAAGCCTGGCTCCTATCCGGGAAAGCAACCGAGTGTGGCTGCCTGTTACAACCCAACGCTGCGTTTGCAGACAGCCATGGCTGCTGCCGTCAAAGGGTTAAAAATCAGCGGTGCCAGTGAAAAGAAAAAAAAAACCATAAAAAAAAAAATCAAGGGGACACTCGATTGCAGGCAGCCAGTGCCAGTAACCCAGGGGCCCTGAGCCAGCCGCTCGGCTGGGAGCTGGGTTAATGGGGAGGCCCCGTGGTTTGGGCTGCGGGCTGCTGCCCACGGACCCTCGGGGCGAAGGGGGCTTCCCCTCGCGCTGCCGGAGGCTGCGGGGTGGCAGGGAGAGGATCCCCTTCGGGATTGTCCACAGGAGGAGAGATTTTTTTTTTTCCCAATCAGCTGCTGGTGATTCTGAAGTCGAGAAATGCATGTTGAAATAATCATTAAAGCAATGTGGTTACGGGCTCCAAAGACGAGCGGCTGCGTTCCTGGAAGCACCAGGCACTGCCCCTATGTCAGCAGTTACAGAAAAGAGCCAAACAGGGCCCTCTAAAGAAACAAACTTGTATCATTTTGATTTCCTATTTACCTTTGGCAGAGCAAAGACTTCTCTGTCGATGAACCCTTGAGAAATAACTAGAATGAGGAAGGCAGAGAGGATGAAAAACTCAAAAAATGACAGATTCCTTATTACAATCAAATTTATTTAGAATAGAATTGAATCTGAGCCCTGAAGCAGCACCTAGACACCCCCAAAGCATGGCTGCAAATACCAGCTTTGAAGGTACAAAGTTGATGGTACTTAGATCTAGACTCTACAGGGATTTAATTGTAAGCGGAGAATTGTCCATTCAAGAGCTTTTGTACCTGTTTCTTGTCTCTGCCTCTGTTTGCATGGCTCTCCAGTTCCCGGGGGCAAAGCCTGGTCCCCAGGGTGCTACAGAGGGAAGTCTGCCAGGGTTCAAGTCAGTCCTGCTAGACAGGGTATGTTCAGATTGGCATCTGACTTGCATAGCTTTGAAGGACCCAGAAGGAACAAACACTCAAGGAGACAAAATGGTCCCCAGCCTAACAAGCACAGGGTGGGCAGGGAGGACACAGCAGAGCTGGAGGTGGCACACGCATGCTGTGGTCAGGGCAGGAGGAGCAGGGAGGGGCTGCATCAACAAAATGAAAGCAAAGCCATATTCGCTACCAGAAGAGCATCGTCAAGATTGGAGGTGCTACGGGGGCAGCAGAAAAACAGGGCTTTAAGGGTACTTGTAATAATAGAGCAGGAGGATGGTAAAATGCAGAGCTGGTCCACAGAGTCATTTGTACACATGGAAGAAACCCCTCGTCTATCCTAAATATCGGAGCTGCCGAGGGCATACCTGTCTGGCAGCTGACAGTGCACGGAATTCAAATGGTCTCCACAGGGGACTGGGCTCCATTTCTTAAAGTGATCACTGCTACAGACTGACCACTCCCATCAGGTTTGCTTCTAACTGAAATATTTAAAATGGGCACTTTCTCTCAATTCCCTGTTGCATGGAAAAGTAACTGTGAATTTTAAGTGATTATGTGGGTATCTATGCTTATACACACACAGCAGAACACAAAGAGACTTTTTTTTTTGAAAAATTATATCAGAGAAGGGACTGCTTTTGGCCTGTGAGATAACTGAGTGCTCAATAACAACTACCAATTGGCATATTTAACATCTTTCCTACCCCATTTAAAATAAATAAATAAAGCAGACAAGCAAGCCTGCTATCCTGTCAAACCCTCCGGGAAACAGGGACAGGCGAGAGGAATGGCGCAAATCAATCTGCATTACATTATCTCACCAGAAAGATTTGAAGGGACTACAGAACATTTTCATTAATCTTGTATGACGCTGCTCCGTGTCATCCCAAATCGCATCAAGACGAGATGAAGCCAGCAGCCACCAGCAGCACATGGGCCAGAGGAAAGAAAGAGGGGAGATGGGTCAGACCTCTCACCACGAAAGGTGGCAGGAAAGGGAAGGGGACTTTATGCCCAGCCCAGGTTCTTCCAGGTGAGCAGTCTTGCTGGGACTGATGAAGGAGGACTGATGAGAGAAGCACCTTTGAGTCCAGTGGTTCCCCACCTTTCTGGAGGGCCTGGAGTAAGTACCGTGTTGGACCAGTCTTGCCCATGCTGGAGCAGCACAGCATCTCCACATGCACCCGTCAAGGTTTGTGGGTTTACAGCTCCCTGGGGAGGCCGGTGTGGAGGATCAGCCTGGAAGCGTGTCCAGGGACAGCAGGAGCCCATTAGGGTCGGCCACTGCACAGCGGGAGAAGTGACCATTCTCCTGCAAGGGCACGGGGTACCCCGACTCTAGCCAGCCAGCATGCAATGGGAAAACACCTTGCATGTACCCAAAACCCTTAAAACGCAGGATCCCCACCTTGCCAGTTTATCTGAGGACCATTTTAAAGGTGATCATAGCCAACGAGAAGATTCCCATGTCCACATTAGGCTTTGTTTTACTCCTGTACTGAAGTCGATACGCTGTTAGCATCAGCGCAGCTCCTAGCAAGGAGAAGGTGGGCTTGTTTATGTCGGCAATGGAGCATTTGGCCTCTCAGTCCACAACAATACACTCCTTAGTGGGCCATGGACCCGTGAATGAGTTAACCCCTGGCAAGACAAGCTGTCCCAATTAAAAAAATAAATCAATCTGTGCACACAGCCCCCCCAAAACGATTTAACTCTGCCCCTGGGGTTGAATCCTGGCTAAATCTGACACACTTTCAAGTGTCTGCCTTTCAACACATAGTCTGCCTCTTTGTTTGCAGCTGCCACAGTGTGAATTGCTCCAGGTTTATGCCTCGAGTCTTGCTCCTATTCATGTGCCCATGGCATTAGCACAGAGACATACTGAAGGTAGCTGTATTTGAGCTTTTTCAACCAGAAAATTTCTAGCTGTCCTAATTTGGGGTTGTGGGTAGTCAGTAGAAGGGAGTAGGCACCAAAAAAAAAGAAGAAAAAAAAAAAACCAACCCAACACTGGAGTATTATCCCATAAAACAGCTCCTCTGTGATGCTTTCAGTTCAAATCCAGTTTGACATTAATACTTGTCTTAACTTCCCTAGAGAAAACAAACATGCTGAGACTCAGTGTATAATGCAGATTTGAAGATTTGTTCATCAATCTGGGTTAGACCTATAATGGGCCAAAAAAATTGGCAAAAGAACCAAGCTCTAAATCTTTAACTCTAGTAATTGTCAGGCCAAAGTTGCAAATGCACCAAGAAGTCACCTGGCATACAGACACCCACCCCCTGTGCTGCATAGGCACTCTTTGAAGAAGATAAGAGGAGTCAGAAACAGGCACAAAAGTGGCATCATTTCACATCCCTTGCACAAGCAGCCTCCAAGCAAGTGTTACAGGTTGGGGCATTCTCCAGAACTACCGTCATGTCCTCGCTGCTGGAAAACTGAGCAATATTTCATAAGCTACTTTTTCAGTCAACGTTGCCCTCTTTTGTTCATGGAAAAGCTCTAGAAGGGAAGTCCCAGCATCCTCCTACGGACGCATACAAACCCTGGCATTCTCTCTCTCCATCTATCCCTCCAGCCTGTCCGCAGGCACTTTTTGGGCCATGTTGACTGCAAGGAGCCCATTATGGAGACACTCTAAAATCAGCCGGGCACCAGCTGATCACAGCTGGGCCACGTCCAGTCTCAGCACATTCATTTCCACGTGAATACACCTAAGGCATGAACTTACAGTTGTTTGTTATAACTCTGAATTTTCTTTTCTGGGGATTTTTCTATCAGTAAAAACACAATTTTTGACATAGGCATGAAATGCAGATGCAAAACACAGTGCAATCAAATAGCCATGAGAGTACAGCTTTCCTCATTCACTTGAAAGTAACGGAAAAGCACCAGCGGCAAAGTTTTCCACATCATTCCACGGGCTCTATTAGCCAAAGTTTTAATGCCTCTCAATAATCAGCTTTGAAAAACAATAAATAGCTAGTATGGAAATTGTACTCTAAGAGCTACAAAATTAAGTTGGTACCACAAATAATGCACTAACAAACAACTTCAAAAATCATGTTCATCCTTGTCACCGAAATAATTACTGCATCAACCAATGGGAAATTCCTTCCCCTCAGTAACCATGGAAATATTTAAAGGTTGCCAAAGCTCTGCAATTATGGATTTCCCAATAGTTTCCCATGTGATGTGAGAACTCAGTGTATCGTGCACAGAAAATTAGGGCTTCATGCCACAGAATGCAAAAATGTACTTTAATTATCACAACAGAAAGTGATAATTGGTCAAAAGACAGAAACCAGTATTACACAAAATCAATATAAGACTGCCACCAGCTTGTAGGATGTGTCTTATCTGCCTTGTTAGAATCAGAGCCATATACTGTATCTATCAAAGGTTGCAAAACAAGGCAATTCCGTTTTTGCAAGTGTGAAGCTATCATAGTTATGAATATGGATGAGGCTGCAGGCAGCAGGGCCTCCCTGCAACCCATCAAACGTTGCTGGAGCAAGTTGAATGGAAAAGACTCCGTCAAAATTACTTTGGCCCCTGACCAGCTAGCGGAGCTGCTAACCTGAGGAAGCAGAGCACGGCAAGAAGGGCTCGTCCCCTGGGTGCCATGAATGGGATGAGGCTCAGGCTGTGGAAAGCAGGTCCAAGTGACAAGAGGAGACACCTGTGCCCAGGACAGTACTACCCTGGTCCTGGATGCATCAGCACCACGCTCCATAGTCACGTAAAGGGAAGCACAGCCCATCCTGGACACACTCCCTCCCTCCCTCCTCATTTTTGCCATTATTTCTAGTGTTCCCCTTCCTTCTTTTCCTTGCAGGTCGTCTCCGAGGATCTTCTACCACATTCACCTCTCTCACCGCCTCCCTTCCTTCCTGGTCCCCGGTGCCCGTGCATCTCCACATCACCATCTTGGCCCCACAAGTGCCACAACACCATCTCCTTTAGGTTCAGTCATTCCCACCCCCGCATCAGTTCCTGCCACCAAGCCTGGAAAAAAATCACACAGGATCACGTTATGCCGTCTAGAGAACACCTTTTAGAGGAGAACATTGCCTTTCCTTTCAAGTTGTTCTCCAGCACAGAGAGTTCAGCCTAACAAAGGGAACCGTCCCCTCCCCACCACTTTGCTGCACGAGTCCTCTGCTGCAGGAGCAGACTTCAGTAATTCCTGCAAGGAGATTATTAAAACTGGGCTAACACAGCAACCTGAAGAAGAGGGTGCCGAAGGGATCTGCTGTCATCAGAGGAGCGGCCCAGCTTCCTCTGGTGCCGCACAGAGGAGAGGAACTCCCCATCACTCCGGCTCTCCCCTGCACAAATGACCCGGCTCCAGCTCTTCCACCGGGCACACGTGATTTCTCAGCAATCAAATCTCCAGCAGACTCAGCGGTCGACTTTAGCAAGCGATGCCAATCTATGTATTATTTATCTTTGACATTTTAGATCACTGCAGTTAAAAGCACTTCCCTCAATTTTCTTGTTTTGCTACTGCTTGTATAATTATCCTACGATCACTTTGAGTCTAATTGAGCCTGCATGTGCCAAGTGAAAAGAAAATCTCAGATGTGCTTGATATGAAAGTTGCCACTCTCTCTCTCTGTAAGAAACCATCATTCCGCAAATCCTTCAAGTGCTGGACTGTCCTAGCTCTAGGAATATTGCTGGAAGGAAAACACACTAATTCATTCTGCTTCTACACATCGGTGCGAGTTAATAAGTATACACAAGAAACGTCGATCCTTTAGCTGTCAGTCCCGTCTCCTTCTTAACTCCACTCCCCCCCAAAAAAGTTCCTCAAACATAACAGTGTTGAGCAACACAACAACGGGGGAGAACACGCATCAAACTAAGACATTTCTTCCCCTTTTACTGCAGAGCTTTGAGTGCCTGAACCTTGCTTTCTGATAAGTCTGTAAAAAAGACTTAAGGAAGCACTGCCACTGCAGATCCAGAGCACTTTGGTCACTGATTTGGCCTTTTTTTCCCCACCTCAGAACTGCCGTTAGCCCACTTCAGACTTACACCAAAAAGCACACACCAAATCCTTTCTCTCCAAGAAGTTAATTCGCTGTCTGCTTTTTTGCTGAAACTACAGAGGTGTATAGTAGAGTTAGTCTTGAGGGAATTTGGCTTGTGAAATGACCTTGCTGGTCTTTTTACTCTTCGTATTTTGTTGAATCATTCAGAAGACTGCCTCGGCCAAAATCCGGACTCTGGCTATACAGAAAAGCACACGCAAAGCACAGCAATTCCCATTTCTTTTCCTGTGTCAGTGCCTGCAGAGAGGCGAGACAAAAAAAAGAGTCAGCTGCTGAACGGCTCTTCTTGCCCCGCCATGTCCCTGACTTCACCATGAGGCTTCCTTTGGGGACAAACCTTTCAATGGCAAGGGAGACGTATGGTTTCACATAGCAGCACATTTCCCCAAAGCTTCCTAAGGGTTAAAATGATTGCAGAAACCATGTTCCTTTCAAGTACACCTGGACACCACCAGACCAGGAGGGTTTGGAAACCTAGTGGATGCTGACTTCTTCCACTTAGTGGCAGGCCAGATCTGTCAGGACATCAACAGTGACTGATGTGAGGCTCTTGTTACATGTGGTATTCCACAAAATGCCTTAGAAACACGAAAATCCCAGGTTTGCCAATGAGACAAGATGGTATCTGAATATGCAGTGTCCTACCACAGAGCAAGTCAACCCTGGCATCTGCCTGCGGCTCCTTGCAGAGTTGTTTGCATTCATACAGCAGGAAACGAAAAGACTTTTGTGGCTGACAGGGAACAGTGTTTATAGAGCTGAAAGCATCAGGATTCGTAAATGTGGAATTAAGCCTTTATTGAATTTATGATTATTTCTCAATAGCGAATCGGGTAGGTCTTTCATTTAATGTGCTGATTACAGGTGACTCACCTATCCAGACAAATCAGGGTTTAATCAAAGAATAACAGCTTAAAGCAACATCATTGCTGAGCTGGAAATGTGGAAGAGGCTGATGAGGACAGACCTGACACAGCATCTCCTGCAACACAAGGCAGACTTTACAGTGGCCTGCATCATCCACCCTTACAGGGTTATGGTCCAAAATCTGGATTAAGTTAGAAATAAAATAAATATGGCAAGTGGATAAACCGAAGAACACGTTAATACCACATCAACTGACTTTCTCAAAGCTTTTCTTACATAAACAGAGAACAAGTGGCTTCGACGGCGTAAGTACATGCCCTTACTGCATAACACAAACCACCATGATGAGCACTGACTTTTGTGGGTAGAGATACCCTGAGCACAGATAACTACATAAACTAACAACGTGAATACAAATTAATTCTCAAACTGGATTGCCATTTAAGCCTTCAAGCGTACAGATATTTTTGTATGTGTATAAGTACACTAGTATTTCCATTTACTTCGGCAGGACAACTCGCAGGCTTTATATTAAGCCCGCTCTGAAGTGTTTGCATGCTTTAGTCACACCAAGTATCATTTTACTGCTAAGATACCCTCGAGTGGCTCATGAATTCAGCAGCCCCTAGATTCCAGTGCTGCTATATCTATCACCAACCCTGCATGACATACAGTAATTATAGGCTGCTGTCAGACTAGTAACATCCTCAACAAGTAGAGCTGAAGTCTTGAACATCAATGTGCCAACCAGACAAACACGGAGCTCCTCTAAAAAAAGAGATTAACTGAAAGAAAGCAGGCCAAATCCCACTCTCATTTACCCCTCTTGGATGGGCTACGTGGATTTGGCTGCCAAGACGATTTGGCAGGTTGCAGCCCTCCAGCAGCACGGACTCTTCTGCGCGGCTCCTGTGAACAGAATGCAAATGCACGAGCTGAGCTGGAGGGGCCGTGCCCGCTGTGCTGCTTGCTCTGCCGCCAACGTCGGTGCAGCTCTGCAGACGGTTTACGCTGGATCCCGATTTACACACGTTTCTAAGTCAGGTTTCCAGTTCTGGTTGGCTAAAAATACTCATCTTGAAAATCTTTCTCTCCCACCAAAGTCACACAGTACAGTTCAGGATGGTTATTTTTTTTCTTAGTAAAGGGGGGGAATATTTTTTTCATCTTAAATAAAAAGCAAGTAAAGGGACTTTCCTCAAAACATTGAGTAGACACTAAGCCTGATAAAATTTAGTCTAGAAGTAATCTATTCGATGAAGTCTTAGAAACCATTTCCCTGAAGAAGGTAATGGGACTGTGTAAATCTCATTCAGAATGAAAGCGAATCAAAAACTGAAACAACATATTTCATTCAAAGTCTCGAACAGGAACGCAGCCAGGTTTCACCAATTGCTGTGCCAGTAAGTTCTCTGATAGGGTACATTTGTTACTGAGGCTATTCATTTTTCCCTTTTCTTTTATTGACAGGGATTCCAAGATTTAGTGGGAAACTGCCCAGCTGCTGAAGCATAGAATACGGAGATAATGGGTCTAATTTTCCTCTGACATCCAAGACAGCCCTAGTGATTTCAGGGTGGTCGGGTCCCGTATGATCCTTTGTGACCAATACCCTGGGAGGACAGAGGAGCTCGGCTTTGGAAGTTGAAATGAAAGGAAGGAAACTGTGATGGAAACAACCTCAAGGGATTCTACTGCTCCACAAACAAGTTAGGAAAACACACAGCTGGCTCTCTGCATGAGCCTGGGTCCACCAAGACAAGGGCCTGACCCTGTTCAGCCACCAGAGCTGGAGCAGGAGTAGCCACGAGCAGGCAAGGGAACGATGGGGAAACATCTCCCTGGCAAAGAGTAAGAAGGAGGAGAACAGATCATTTTTTTCCCAGATAAGACCAGCCTGAAGATGCATGCGTAACTCAGTCAGCTGTACCCAACCCACCTCACTTCTAAGCCAGCCTGCTCAGGCTGGATGTGAGCACCAGCAGGACTCCCAGGCTTGTCCCACAATGCAGGCAAGTCCCTAAAGGGGGCTGGCTCCAGATTGCCGGCCAGTCCCTGGTGCTGGGAAAGGGGAGGTCTCCCTGCAGCAACTGCACTGGTTGTTTACAAAAAAGCAAAACAGAAAGCAAAGCAACCCAGAAAACATCAGGTAAATTTTGAGAGAAGCTTAATACAACAAAGCAGCTGGAGATAAGGAGAAACAAGAGGGTTTGTCCTACCAGTTACCCTCAGGGCACTAGGAAAACATTGATGAATCACTAGAAGAGGCTGGAAACATACTTCTGGGGTCTATCAGGTCTATGGACTCAGCAGAAGAGGGAAGGAGAGCTAGCAGGGACTCACTCATCTCCGGTGCGCTGCCAGGGCTCCTCTCCACCAGCACCGCTTGGTCCTGCACACCAGCTGGAGGGACTCAAGACCACTGCAGACCTTCTCCTTATCTTCTCCCATCAGGTGACTCACACAGGGGTAGATCCTGTCACATGACCTGCAAGCCCAAATTAGGAGAAAGCCCGTTACTTCTCCTGGTGCCAGCCAGGAGGGACACCCCAGCCAGCCGGGGCTCTGTTGTGGGCAGAGAAGCATTGCGGACAGGAGATTTTGCCCCAGTGGCTGCGCTGTAGAGATTCTGGGGCATGCACATCTCACTGCAAGCCAATTTAGGTACCAGCCACTTGAGTATTTAGCCCTTTCCTTGGGCAGATTTTAGATCCTGAAGTATTTGCCTACCCTTGTCAACAGGCAGGCAGTGCCAGCGCTGGTCCCGAGTCCACACAAGCTGCAGCAAGAGCATCCCCCACCCACAGCCTATGGGGAGTACTGCATCCCAGCCCCAGAAAGGCCAGTTTAATCTCTCACAGCTGGATGCTTGGACCCTCAGTCACATTTTGAAACACAAGCAGACCTCTGTGTTTAATTTGGATGAGGTAGGCTTCTATATGCAGCATCAGTTTGTGACCATATGCCACTGAGTAGCTATGCTTCTATTTATACAATTATTTCATAGTGCCAAAGGTAACAGTAAAAGACGAAGTGGTAAAAATAAGTCTAAGCAGGATGTATGCAACAAGGGTTGGGGTTTATATGGAAGACAAGACTGTGTAAAACTAAGAACAACAGAGCTTCAAAGTTTTATTTCATGTAAATCAGTCAACAGATATCTCGAAGCGTAGTCTGAGAATTTATAAACTTAAACCTTTTTTATTTAGTACTTATTAGTCAGATTTGTAAATCAGTGGTGCTATTTCTAAACTTGTTTTATGATGTGTAAATCCACTTCTTGTCTTAAAACAACAGTTGAGTCTTTTTGTGTCTTATAATGATCTCTAAAGTTGTGGGGTTAGGGTTTACTGGCTGTTTTATACATCTGTAGCAATACACAGTTTAAAGACCAAGCTGTAAACAAATGCAGATGTAAAAAAAAAAATAAAATCCTAGCATGTAAGGCAATAGGAAAGCAATGTTTTTCTCACCAGGAAATAATTTTACAAATGGAACCCATATTTCTGTAAATAAACGTCTGCCTTCTCATTAGCTTCACTTCAACCTATACTGAAATATACATCAGAGAAGTCTGTCAAAGCAGTCACAAAGGAAAAACAAGAGCAGAGTTTAAAAGCAAAGCCTTCAAAAATTGTTATGCTTTTCAAGTCTAAGCAGTAAATAGAAAAGAGAATGACAGGAGAGTGGGAACAGAATCTCATCACTAAAAAAGAAATTTTTTTCTTTTTTTCTTAAAACATAAAACTTATGTTTGGTCAACTGTCCACAAGTGGTTTACAGAGAAGGGAGATAGACATAAGATCCTGACATACTGTAAAATCACAGCCTTAAAAAATGCAATCAAGAGTCCCAAACCAACTGTCAGCCAGCAAACAAGCCCAGCAGACATGGTTGGTAAACCACAGAGCACCTCAGACTCCAAATATTTTCTTTTCTGCTTCTTAAGAAGCAAAGGATGAATCTAGCTTCTAAAAGAGCACAGGATCAATACCAAAGAGAACATAATTAGAAGATTAAAAAAAAAAAAAGAAGTACTGTACTCAGAAATGCAGAACAATCTGTCATTACTGAGCAAGCCCTTGCGTTGCATTGCCGAGTCACCCAGGGGTTTGCACGGCACCAGGTGACATTTCTGAGGTCTGCGTCTTGCTTGATGAGGCTCTCTAAAACACGGAGGTCCCAAGGCACGGAGAGGGGCTTGTCCCTCGATCCACGTTGGAATTGAGGGAAACCTGTTTTCCTATGGAGTGGATGTCTCTTCCCCATAACATCCACATCTCTCCCAGGCAACTCCCTGTCTCTGCTGGAGTTACCTCCTACCCAATATCCTA
>NW_009195747.1:110376-125633 GCF_000690835.1 Fulmarus glacialis | reverse complement strand
CCCCCTCCCAAAACCCTAATTTCCCCCCCCCCCCCCCAAGTACTGGATGTTGGCTTGCGATTTCTGAAGCAAGATCAGATACGGCACTGGAATTTACACTAGGGGGAATTACTCCCCCTTAAGAATCAAATGGGATGATGTGGGGGATGCTCTGTTCTACTTTCCAGGAAAAAAAGACATTTAGTGATCTGCCCCTGCAGCGCCCCAAGCATTTCTCTCTCAATGGAAATGTGCTTATTCTGGCAAGCTACTGAGTGCTCCAGTCTGATCCAAAAAAGTGACTGAGCATGAAATCTGTAGGACTGATCGGATGCTCTGCGACATGTATTGTGGCTTTGCTGGGAGAGACCAGAGTGCTCAGCTCCTTGTAGGACTGAAGTATCTGCCCTGGATTAAAACAGAACAAATGAAGAAAGCACTGCAAGCTTCCCTCTTTAGCCCCAGATATTCAGAAATTGTATTACTTTAAAAATCCACTTCATATCTCTCTTATAAAAACACGCTATCATTTTGTTTAAAAGTTTTAGTTTACAATTCACAAAGAAAAACTTCATATCCAATTTTGAAGAACTGATATTTTGTATAACTTCTTCCCCTGGCTTCCAGTCTCAGAAGAAACTACAAGCAAGCAGTGAAACACTTTAAATAGTTTGAAGGACCTTTCACAGAAATCTTAGTGTCTCACAGCAAGGCTAAGCGAACAGGGCTCTCCCTGGCCAGCGCAGCTGCTGCACTGCCTGTGCTAAAGCCCAAGGGCATTTCATAGCCTAAGTAGCAACTCCAAATCATTTATTTTTATTAAGAATAGCATTTTTAAAAGCACTTAGTACTGGTTTAAACCTGCTGCTATTGAAGACAACGGCAAAGCTCTTGCAGGCAGAAATAAGTAATGTCAGATGATGCTAACCTGGATGGTGCAGCACGTTTCATCTCCACGTGGCTGAAGTGAGAAGCATGCAATGGACTCCACCCCCATAGTGACTGAGTATCACGGTTCAGAAATTTAAAGTTGCTCTCTTTCTTCCTCTGAAACCTGCCAAACATCTGACCTAGTATATCGGGGAGTTTTGAAATAATGTGACAAATCAGAAAGTTGGAAGCTCCAGGCTTTGCACTTCTGATCCAACCATCAGTTCAGATATAGCTTTTCCCTATTATTTCAGGCACGCTTAAATTAAGGTTAAAATTAAAAAAAAAATTAAAATTAAGGTTTGATACTTAGTTGGCTGTGATTTTTCTTTTTTCTCATCAATACTTCCCTCCTGAATTTTCCCTTTCATTTTCCCATTGCTGTTCAAAATGCATCATTTTCCAGCATGTCATTGCATCCTCCATTAAAACCAAAAAAATGTAACCAGAACAAACTGATCAGGTAGATCTCACTTTAAAACAATATGAATGTTGGTTTTTAGGCCAGTCCAATTCCCTGCCTTGAGTCTCTCCCAGTAACTCCTAACCAGCTTTGCTCATGCAGTCCTAACCATTATGCCAGGTGTTTGGGAAGGAGAACCCAGGGCAGAAGGAGGTGCTCCAAACTAAGGTGCAAACCAACAGATGAGAGCTCAGTCCAGCCAGGTGCCCTCTCCTTCCAGGCTGCAAAACAGCTAAATCCACACCCACCGTGTAGCAGCTCACAGGCTTCTAGTTATGCCCATAGCGGCACTTCTACTGGATCAGACCCAGAGTACTCAGCACTTTGCATGCTGAGTTTCCTTCCAGTGCTAGAGACAGTGGACATGAGTTTCCCGAAGTTATAAAACATTAACGTCTTATGGTGGTTCATGAGATATTAGTCCAAGGACTGCACTGAAGTTGGCAATTACCCAAGGCTTGATATAAACTTGTTCTGGGATCACATTTGCTTCTGAAGACTGATAGCTTCGACATCTTTCACACACTTTTGACAAATCAGTCTATATTTTGCTGTCGTAAGAAAGTAAGAACGTAGCTCTGTGAATTAGTCTGGAGAGGTGTTTGTCCACTGCCCATATGTTGAGGCAGTGGCCAAGTCCAGGTGTTTCACAGGAAGGGAGTAGCAATCTTGCAGAACAACATGCCTCCACTAGGAACTTCATTTATCCCTGAAAACCTTACTTTAAATATCTGCATACACTCCTCAGAAAAGGGGTTGGTTTTTTTTCTTGCAACTTGCTGAGTTTGGGGTTTTCACCTTACCTTGGCAGTAGTAATGGGTTCCATGAGCAAAGCACACACTGTTTGAAGAAGCATCTTCTGGAAAGCTGAATCTCATTTTCACGAAAATTCTCTCAAACCGTGTGTCTAGAAATCCCTGAATTCACCCTTTGTGAATCAACAATCATTTTGACCACCTTAAACTGGTACCCATAAGGGAGCAAACCCAGAAAAGGTCACTTCAAAGCAAAGTTAATTCCTGCTCAGGAACTGCTGCCGGATTTCCCAAGCAGCCCAAGGAGGAGCACAGGGTAGAGCTTCAGTGCAAACACGACAAGACATTATGGGTTATTAGAAGTTACACTTAGAACTTCTGGCTGACCCTTTGCTCACCATTAGCTACTATTGTGCTGTATTTCTGCATTTAGGCTAAACACTTCAAAAACCGTACCCAACAAGTACAGACACTGTGCTGCTTGTTAACACTATTAATAAACAACGTGTTAAGATTACTGGCAGAGAAAGAGAAGTCTTTGAGCAGGTAGACCCATCACTAATCTGGGTCAGGACAGCTGTACAGCACATTCCCTCCCATGCTGCTCATGAGAAAGCAGGGTAATAACATCTACAAAGTTTAATACATCCCCATGCTGGTGGAAAACTAGTTCTAGATAATGGTCTGAAGAAGTACTGAGAACATATGAGTCATAATATAATGACTAACAAACACATGCTAATATTGCCTTAATAAAACCAAAAGCCACTAGGTTATGAACAATCAAAAATAACTGTAGAGATGGGAAACCTCGGGGAATCTCCCCAGCAGAATCCAGGGGAGAGAGATCTCACAGTTTTGTAATCCGTTCCTGCTCTATGTCCTGTCTATACCTTGAAAACCAACTCTGTTCGCAACACAGTTGGGCAATAAATCCCAGGTGTCACCATCACATTTTTTTTCCCCCTACTTGGCAGAAGCAGAAAGGCTTTTGCAACAGAAAGAGTTCCTTCCTATTTTAGCAGCCAAAGGTCCTTTCTACGAGAATATTTCATGCCTTTTCACCATTGGGGTAACCCTTTGGCAACTACTCCCTATCTGTCCCTTGCTACACACAGACATCCCTTTTCTGTTGCTCTTTCATGAGTCCTGCTACATCATTTTTAACTAGTGATCTGAAATAATCACACTATCTTTTCAATACTATATATTTTAGCCTTATTTTAATACCATCTTTACTTTCTTTGATTGCCACTGCTCATATTCTTTAAATTATCACGCAATGCTTTCTATGAGCACTACACTCTCTTTGCAATTTCAAAAGCAGAGAGACAACTAAGCGCCGCAGCTCCCGGCTTCGCAGGCGGGTGCCCAGCTGTGTGCCGGCTCCTTGCTCACAAAGGCTGAAACTCCCCTTGGGGATGCGCCGTTTGAGGGGAAGAGCAAACTTCAACACCACAGATGGTCAGGAGGGGATGAATCATTGTGCGTACAAAAAAACCCACAAACACAGCTCACCCAGAACTCACAAGTTACGTATAAAAGATAGAGTTCAAACACAAATTGACTAAGTAATTTGTGTTGATGCAGTGTAGTGGGACCAATCTGTTGCAGAGGGAGAGGGGACCAAAGCTTGTAGAGTACTGGGGTGGTCTGACCCAGGAGGGAAATGAACTGGCCACCCAAAAATCATTGTTAGTGCCAATTTCCCAGACTACCACCAAGTGCTAAATTTATTACTGTCAGCAGAAGATAACGTAGAAATAACCAGCTGTTGGGAACCACTCGATGTGCAGCGTGACCAATTACCAGGGGAATCCAGCAAGACACAGAAGCAAGGCCAGCTGTGCTTCTTAATCCTCTCTGCTGAATATTTTAAAAATTTAAGCTGACTTGAGAGTAAGAGCAGAAACCAGCAAACCACTGAGCTTTCCTGCCTTAGTCCTAAACAAGGAAAGACCAATATTTTTGTCTCACCCAGAAGGTCGGGAGCAGGATGCTTGAGAGACCCAGTGGCAACTGAAATCCGTGAGGTTGCATCAGGAAGAAACTGGCCCCAGGACTGTGCTTTGGCCATCAGAGGATTGCACAGATCCTCTAGATGAAGCTGATGATTCCCCACCAGATTGTTTTATCAGTCCGGGCAGACTTAAGCCGAGATTTACAGACCTACAACAACAGGGGAACTTGCAGCTTTTCCATGATAAAACACCACAGCACACCTGGAAGCATCACTTTAGATGTACATGTTGAAAGTTATTCCTGGCAAGTAGGTGAAGGACCAAGTAAAAAGTGAAACTTCTAATACTGGTCATGGTCACCAGTACATTTTTATTGGGGCAGAAGTGTTTGCCTTACATTTGCTGATTGTTTTATAGATTACGTGGCTAAACTGCTGAACTGAAGGGATATTGCAGTAGGCAACCGCAGGGAGCTCTGGGTCAAAAAGAGGGATGCTTTTATCTAAAAAGGTTCAAATGTTAGACTGGAGTTGTAGAGGGCCCAAACCTCCAGCGCTTCCCAAAGACAGACCTGACCTTCCTGTAAAATAATACTAATCACAAAGAGCAAAATGAGAAGAAATGCAATAATTGGAAGAGCAATATAAAAATGCAGGAAATATTAGCAGCCAGCTGCCTTGTAACCGGCATCACATAGCCTCCCAGAGGGAAAGAAAGGAAGGAACTGATCTCCAAATGCTACAGCCTTGGAGAGGGAAGGGAGGCAGAAAGGCAAATGGCTACATTGTCGGGTGATCTACCCCCTTGTGAGCATGTCTGTCGCTTGAGGAAATTCTCTATTATGCGCTGATTAGATACAAGAGGATTTTGCTTGGAAGCGAAAGGCATGGAAGGATTTTGATACATGGACATTGTAAAATATTAGTGATATTAAGCGTGTTATTTGTTGTCAGTTTAAAGTACGCAGCTTCTTTACATAACTAAATAAATGACTCCATTATTCATATTTTTACAGCTAGATAAATATTTTAATCCCTGTTTACTGCCAGTAGCTTTAACTAACTGCTTTCTGTAATCCTTTTATAAATCTTACTTGTAATACATTATATCTGACATAAATTCTGAGCTTTCCACTGGTACTTTCAGTAATTTAGATTCCAGCTGCCTGCCATGTTCTGCAGGCCAGATCAGTCCCATTGCTGATCTTTTGAAGCCCCCTTCCAGGTGACATTGTAGCTGGAGTCTGCAACAAGAATTTAAGGCAGAAATCTTGCCAAGAAGAGGCAACAAGCAGCCTGCAGAGGCACCTCTGACTACACATCACAGCTCTTGGAAAGGTGTTTTTGCCAACTGCAAGTGCATAAAAGAGTCTAGGAGTTGGCAGTTTCCTAAAGAATTTTCTATAGAATTTTTCAGTGGAATTTGAATTACTTTAAAAGAAACAAATATACAAATATGTGTATATACATTATTTAAGCAAACATCTTCCTGTTTCTTCAGGCAGGTGTGTCTGCAGCACCAGTTAGGGATAACAGCAATAGATGACACCTGGGGTTACAATTACACGGTTTCACAGCCCAGGACTGTAAGGACAAGCCTGTATCTCTAATCCATTCCAGCACAGGTAATTGAAGAGTTGCAGTGTTTTTCACAGCATGCTCAAATCATACTGAATAATGAAGAGCTGCAACTCTGTGCAAGGAGGTAAATGCTCCAGAATTGGTGTAATCAGTTTACTTTGCCCCCAAATGGATGCAATTGCTCTGTAGCATGCAAGCTAAGGCTTACACAGCTGATAAAATCAAGAGGTTCTTCAACAAGCCCAGAGCACTTGAAAGGAGCTGAAACCTCAGAGCTCCAAACACCATCATGTCCTCAGGTCCAAAGGCCGCTGTTCTCAGGAGCAGCAATTTTCCTTAAAAGCCTCCAGCAGATACTCATTTGGGCTCTTATATTTTTAGGGGACTGTTTGTGCCCTTCCCACACACAAGCTGAGCTGGTCTCCTCTCAGAATATTATCTTCACTTCTGACACCTTTTCCACTCCTAAGCCCGTGTTTCTGTAGGTATCCGAGACCATGAAGACCCTAGCTAAAAATGGAAGCCCTTCGGCTCTTCATAAGCTACCCAGGACATCACACACCACTCATACAAGATGGTTGGCCGCTCCCTTAGCATTTCATTTCATTGGCTTCAACACACCCTTCTGTGTCTGAAAAGGGCTGCAAATTCATGATGGCAACTCCTCTTGGTTGCAAAGCCACTTTATACTCCGGACATCATTAGTATCACGATCAAACTTCTGTTTATCTCAGCTGGAAGAAATAGGATTTGCAAGTCATTGATGTGGGAAATCCACTGCAGGCTCAGGTCATAAATTCACAGTATCTCAGCTCTCCCATGGACGGGCAAAGGATGTCACAAGCATCTGCTGCTTTTACCTATATAACAAGAAAAGTAAGTGCATGAGCTTTTCTTGCAGGTTTTATTTGAGACATTATGACACCTGGCTGTTGCTGTTAGTGAATACAGAAGCAAAATGGCTGAGCATATGTAATATGTTAGTTATCTAATTTGTTACCCTGAGTAAATTTAGGCCTATATCTTTTAGACTGTTAAAGTAAAATGGATCCAACTCTAGAACTGGCTCTTTGGAGCCAGCAGGAGTTTTCCCTGCGATGCCAGTAAGCACATTTGCTCCCTAATGCTCCAGCCAGGTTGCTGGACACTGGTGCTACTGGAAGAGTCCCTCTGGCACAGATATCCTATGGATCAGAGACTGAGTGAATGCAAAATGCCAATAAAACTGTAAAAATAACACTGAATTAACAAGCCATTGGCAATACCTGTCAAGAACAGAATATTAATCTTTAACATAACTGCCTCTAAAGATGAAATATTTCAGTTACACAAGAAACAAGAAAATATGAGAATTTTCTGTCACACTTGGATGCTTCACTTACCACAGTGATGAATCAAAATAATTGCCTGGTCCAGCATTTTGTACGACACTAAATACAGTACTGAATCTATTGATCCTTTACATGAACAGCTCTTTGAACCTCAAGCGGGTGCCTTCTTGCATCTGCAAGATTTTAAATCGAAGGAGGGAAACACATTTAAATGTCATATTCTGCCAGGAGGGCTGCTTCTCCGTGCACTTTTTTTGTTCATCTTTGTCATGACAAGTGTTAGTACTCAGGTTGGGTTTCTCTCATCATTTCAGTTACCGGTGGTGGCCTGGAGAACTTTTGAACACGTGGGAAAAATTTCCATGAGGTTGGATGGAAAGACTGCTAAATTATTTAATGCCCCCGGCTACAGAAAGCCTTTAGAGGGTTAGTAACCAGCTGCTGGCAACCCAGCACTGAATCCTCTCAGCTCCGGGTTTTTCCCATAGAAAATGTGCTCCTGTAGGACCTTTTCTGTCCGGTTTCAATCAAGCCCTGACATGCTTCTGCTCCGCTCGGTCCCCGCAGTGGTGCCCGCAGACAGGCAACGCTCCAGCCAAGCGTGCCGAGTTTTGACATGATTCGGGTCCTCATCCCAAGCTCCAGTGAGCGCCATGGTGTGATGCTCCTGGTTGCACTCCTTCTATACCATGAAGACCTCCTGGTATTTTAAATGTTTGAGTAGAGAGGGATGTTTCCGAGTGTGGATTTTTGATGTGTTAGGACCTTGTCAAAAGGAAGGGATGAAAGTAAAATGACCTCTGAAAGCTTTGATTTTCCAGGTGAAATTTCCATAGCAATCACGGAGGGGAGAAACTGTTATATTTGAAAATCTGATTTTAGGATAATTAAAAGCATTGTCAAATAAACACAGTGAGAAGTAGGCAAATTTATGCAAACAACATTTCAAAACTCACTGGCCACAATCAGGGAAGAGTAACAGGCCTGTAACAACACTGCCAGAGAGGAGGGTATTGATTACATTAATAGGGAATGGCATTGTGCAGCTGTACAGACTTCACTCTGAATATCTTATAAAGGACTTACAATCCAGCCAGATAATGTTCATGCTTTAATTTTTATCCGGCTCTGAATTTAAAATATCTTTCTCTCAGAAAGAAAATTAAAGGATTTCAGACACACGGTTTGATTCACAGAACTAATGAGATAAAACTCCTGACTGGAGGTAAAAAAACCTACGCATTAAATCAATGGGAAAGTTTCCTTTGAAGGGTTTGATATCAAATCAAGATTTGACCCTCCTGTGAACCTCACGGGTTGGAGACATCTCAGGCAGAGATGCTGGCTTTCTCTGAAAACTTGGGTCCAGCTGGGCCAGAAGGGAAGATCTGCAGATTACAGAGAAGGGAAGAGCCATCACCCAGACAAAGCAAGAGCACAGGGCTTTCTTGGGAATTGCTTCGGGAGTCAAAGGGACATCTTGCTGCTGTGTTAGATGTTGGTTCTGACACTAGATCTTCCCCAAAATGTCATTTTCCTCTTCTTACGCATCCTCTGCCACCTCTGGTGCTGCTGCTTCTGCTCATCCCCTACCTGCAAATACACCTTCGCTCACCTCGAGCCACGTGCAGCAGCATCACAAGAGGTTTACGGATCATCTGCAGCTCCCAGTAACACTGATGGCATCTGCGTCCTCCTGAGCCGTCGGTTACAGATGGGATGAGTCACCCGGCCTCTGCCGCCACAGCCGCTTCAGAAAAACAGTGACGGAATTTAATGTCACAGACCAAAACTGAAAAAAAAAAGAAACTTCAGATAAACATCTAAAGCCCAGGCACAAGGGAGAGGGTGGAAGATGATGCTGCTGGAAAGAAAATCATTAAGCATGAGGGATTCTCAGCGATATCCATTCTGCCTCTTGCAGCCCCCCGCTCCCTTCTGATTACAACAGCGTAACATCAATTTCTGGGCATTACTCCATGGGATGAGAAAGCTGTGAAAGACTGTGCATCATGCAATAAAAATATGGTTCTTTAACACAAAGTGCTAATCACATCCATCCGTTGTACTCCCAGCTCTCCAGCGAGGTGGCGGGAGGGCTGGCAAATGCTTAGCTCTGGGGTCCTTTCTAAACTCTCCAGCATAGACTCATCCTCAGCCCTTCACGTGGTGGGAATCCATCCAGAAACGCCTCCAGCAGCAGCTCTCAATCATCTTAACTAGCAGGTGACCCCAGCAGCCCTCCTGCATCAAGACCTGGGAAGCTGCGGCTGACCCGTCCATGACACTGGTGTGTGTCCTGGGACCTCCTATCCTCCCAGCACTGCCGTGGGTGAGGGGTAGGAGCACCACAGTGATAAAATATTCTTACCGTGACAGTGACCAGGCTGCCTGGTCTGCACAGCACCCCAGTGCTCCAGAGGCAGCAGGTTCAATAGCCCTGCAAAAAATAATAATGAAAGTTCATTCTTTGCAATAACACAACAGAAAGTGAGGAGACTTTTCAATATAAGTAACAGATCCCCTAGGTTAACAGAGATTAACAGCGAAGAGGTTTATTAAGCGTGAATCATTTCCTACTTATTGTCCACAAACGCATTAGAGTGTGCTTTTCTTTTCTTTTTTGTAAGCCAAATGTGTAATTGGCATTATTAGTTTCCTCCTCCTCTCTCCTTCTCCTTTAGTTTTTAATTAAAGCATAGAGGGGCGAAATGCATATTTGATATAACGAAGAACTGGGGAGGGAGAATAATAATTCTGTTTCAATTATTCCTACACAAGATGAGCCAGATTTCTGGAAGAGCTCAGCCTCCACAGTCGGCACCGGATCTGAGCCGAGGCCAGTACTCGGTGTGCTCTGCGGGGCTGAAGCGCTCAAGAGATCCGGCTTCGCCCAAGTGCAGAGCAGGTGCCGGGCTCTGCCTTGGTTTGATCCCAGTGATGGAGCCAGAGCCTTTCAAACCATCGGCCTCACTTGGAAACTGTGTCTCTGGAAAAGGAAAACTTCCCATCAGCAAAGCGCTGCTTTAGGTTGAATGTCCCTTTCTTTGCAACTTCTTATTATTAGAGGTGCCTTCATGTGCTGAAGGGAACCATCCTCCAACCTCACATATCTGCCAGCTTCAGGCACTCTGCTTGATGTGGATGGATCTGTTTGCTCATCTTATTTGCTCTCTCCTGAACCTTCCTTTTTCTCCTTCCTCTCAGTACTCTTCCAAGGCTGCATCTCCCCAACCAATCTCTCATTCCCTTACCCAACACGGGTACAACCAGCCTTGCTGCTGACAGGGCGTGCACACACCCCAGTCCCTTGCCCCAAGCTGAACTGCACTCACTGGACCATATCACAAAATTACATGCAGAGACCTTGGGCCAGGGGCTTTCTCTGCCTCCTTTTTCTTCCACCTCTAGTTCGGGAAAAAATTAAGATTAGAGCTGAGAAAGCTACAGTGACCTTTGAAAACCTGTTTAGTTTTCATCATTTGACAAATGCTTAAGGAGTGTTTTTGTGCAGAACGCACTTAAGTGTGATTATTATTCCTGATTTGCAACTTATATATTTCAGGTGGTGTATAGTGTTTGCAATACACTGTCACATGTGTATCTATGGAAGCCACAAGATACAAATGCCTTATCACCACAGCTCCGTCAGTTAATTCCACGTCGTTTTACCAGCATATTTACTCCAGCAATTCAAACATTTAATTCCAGCTTGGTTGCATGGATAAACATGACTTTATGACAAACACATTTTTACAAAGCAGGTGTTAAACTGACAATCACTTCCAACCTGATCTCATAACCAGCAAGTTTTTCAAGCAGTGCATTTGCGAAGTCAGTGAAGAACATGCTGAGAAGGGTTTTGGACCTCTCTGATGCTTACTGTAACGCAGGAGGAGATGGGGCTGATACTTCCAGAACTGCAAAAGAAAGTTATGAGTGCAAAGCACTAACCGCTCTAGCTCCATTACTGGCACATGCCAGACCAGTCCCTCTGCCATCCCTGAAAGGCAGCCAGAGGAGCCTGCACACACAGGGACGGGCACACTCCTCCACGACCTCCCCAGCCCGCTGGAGGTCCTGCGCGCTGGCGTTTTAGAGCAAGGTGGTCTCTTGTGTTCAAGAATTACACTTGACAAATGAATTTGTCTCAGCTGTGGATTTAGCATGCACACAGCCCACTAAGCCACTTCAGGGTCTGTCTCTAATTAAATGTAAGTGAATATAGACATGGATTAGAGAAACCCAGACCTCCAAGAAAGATGAGAACTTGTAGTTCTTTCACAAGTTTAAATCTCTCCCTATTTTGCAGAAGCCTGAACACCTTGTCAATCCTCTTAAATACAAGTCATAGACTCTTCTGAGGCAACACACTCGCAGAAGGTAGTTTATCTCAAGCACATAATTCATTTTAAATTGTATTAATTCTTTCCCACAGCGAGTGCTGCAGCTGTTCCCACCTACCAATACCCGCGTGCACCACGTCTCGCTAGGCAAGAGGAGGATGCTATCCAGAGATGTGCCGCCTGTCAGCTGTGATTCAGACCCCAGTGCTGCACTCTTTTCCTACCATTACAAGGTCCACTGGGATAGCTAAAACTTTGCTGGCAGAACCCCAGGGCAACAGGTTTACACCAGGTTGATTTTAAAATCAGAGAACTCACAAAATATCCCATTGAACTGTAGCGAAGAGGTAGCAGAGGACTGAGAGTTACAAAGAATGAGTTCAGTTACCTCGACCAGAAAACCTGGAAATCTTTCCCCTTGGTTGCTCCCTTGCTACCTGCAGAACTGCCACCTCCAGCCGGGGAGCAGCAGGGACAGCTTTTCCCTGTACAGGCAGAGTCAAGCACCCAGTCATGCTACAGGGGAGAAACCTTCTGGGTGTCCCTATTCCCTGTATGCAAGAAGGAAGGGAAAAGGTGGCTGTCACCAAAGACTAAGCAACTTGCTCACTTTCCTTGCTGTCTGAGTAATGGAGACATCTGACTTTAAAAAATAATAATAAAAAGAACATAGCGTACACTATTCCCTGGAAACCAGTAACTTGCATCCTCTATCTATTATATGCAAGCTCCATATGACAGAAAAGCTTAATATCAGAGCTTTTTAAAAGACCTTTTCCCCAATGGAGATACAAGAAAGCAGAGAGGCAGGATTTCTTCTAACTCCGACCAGACTTGAAAGAGTCCCCGAGCTGCTGCAGTCCCAAGGATTTTGCCTCTTTGGGAGCGAGCCCGTGAAACCTGGCTTTTGCTTTCATCGCTCTCAAACACAACTGGTTCTTGAACAAGCATGGGTGTACTGTGACATTTTGGGAGGTGATGCCAGCACAAAGCTGTAGGGTACTTCCAATACAGCCAAAACACTTTATGTGCAGAGCAGGAGCGTGCTAAGAGAAAAAGCAATGGCCTGGTAACATCTCCTTCCTCAGCCTGGTGCTGCAGGGAAGCAGGGGAGGGGATGAGTTTGTCCTGCCCTTCATTTCCAGTTATTACCTTACATCAAAAATCTACTTTTGAAGACAGTTTCCTGCTTTAAAAAGAAATAGCCGCCCAAATCAGAAATCTGTTACCTCTCCTAAAATGAGCTAAAGATTGAGACTGGTGGGTCTGCGGGAAGTTCGCGCGCTTCACAGCAATGACATTTAGGGATGCGGCATGGCAAACACCGGGAGCACTTTGGTAAACAGAAGTGATTTGTTACACTGCGTCTGTGCAGCTAAGCCAGATGAAGGCTACACTTCAGAAGATGGTATCTTCTACCATCCCTTGGATGTTTATTGTCCCAATCCAATTTAATTCATCCATTTGATTTGTAAATGGACAAAGCCTGCAGAATTTGTAAATTAGTAGAGTTTGCCCAGCAAAAGTAGAAGTCCTCATTTTGTTTAATAAAAGGCTTAAAAGCACACAAAACAAAATGTAATGCAATAGGGAGGACTACAAAAACCAGACATTACTGATGTGCAAGGTGCTCAAAAACTTAGAAGTCTCTGCAACTTTTGATAGACAAAAAGTCACTCATCACATCATTAAAGTCTAATGAGTATGAAGGCAACTTCAAAAATGCCAGAGCATGTACATGGGCTTGATGCATTATTCTTTGAAAATAGCTTTTGATGCTTTTCTAAACAGAATAATTTTTCCACATAGCATTTGATGTTGATGTCGCAAAACACAACCATGACATTTAGAGTCTCAGCATTACGAAGAATTCCCCTTACCTGTGACCCTCTGATATTCTGTAGGTGATTGAAGAACACAAAAGAAATCAGGTAACTTCCCCTCCGCCCCCCATCCTTCAGCCACAGACCCTCTTCTAAAACTTAATACCTAATCACATACATTCAACCTCTAGTCTACCTCCCCAGTAGTGCATATATTTAAATATTGTTCTCCTTCACTGCTCTTACTCCAGGATGGTCCACTCCTTACAGCACCACCATATGACGGAGAGACAGGAGCTCAAGTCCCTGCTTTGCAGGTTTCCTCAGACACGTCCCAGAGCCTCACTGGTTATACAGGCAGAGCTGACACTGGTCCGAATTTCAAAGAATGGTTATTACTGGGTTTTTGAGCGTTAGCTTTGCCCAGTATGGGCTGTCGGGGGCTGCCGATGCATCTGCTGGCTGTATCCCATGGGGAAATGCTGCATATGGCACATTCTGATTTGAATACCTTAACAGCAAGGAATAGATTTATTTTCCAGTCACAGGACGGGCTTTTCAAGGCAACTTGTTTGCACCTAAGGCCCCCAAGCTCGCTTTGGAGAAGCAGGGAATCACATCCAGGACCTCCAATCCCCAAAGCATGGCATTAAGCACCGGGAAGGGGCTGCTCCAAGGCAGAACTGCCGGGGGGCTCGCAGCAGTTCATTTTTGCAGACTGGTGCCAGCCCATGCATCCCATCTAGCTAGCATCCCTCCCTCCTTGTGAGCCCCCAGCCCACCTGGATGGGAAAACACACTGCTCTCTGGGCTTATCTCATACGCACCTGCCTCCGCACTGACAACCTCTTTCCCTTTCATTAGCTCCTTCTTCATCACGGTTTTCTCTTTCATTCTTTTAACTGTGCCACACCACTGTCCCCTTCGCGGTGCTCGCCTCCCCCTCCCACACCCTTTCCCGAATAGGAAGGACCCAGACTGCACGTTTTCCAGCCCAGGTCTGAGCACTAGGGCTCCAAATCCAGTCTCCTCTCCAGGGATCGAGCCGCACATTCCCTGCCGAGCATCGCCACCTGCAGCCCAGCCCAGCCCGGCTCCCCAGGAGGGATGCTGGCCACAAAAGCTTCAAGAACAGCAGGCTGGGGTACTTGATGGATGGCCCTCCTCATTGCTTTGGCCTCTGTGGCATCGCACTGGAGACGAGAATGGTGATCTCATGTTATATACGATGACTCAACTGCTGAAGTTAACCCAGCCCCACGCTATTAGCGCAGTAGGTTTAACATCTTCACCAGCGCTATAATTGATGATGACAGCAGTGCTGCATTTGTGTCCTTCAGCACTACAGGGGTAGCGTAAGACCCAAACTCTGCAGAAACTGCATTTGAGTAGCTATTTCCATAGTGCAATTTAAAACTATGTCCTGACTGACAGTGCAGGGGGGATCTTTTCATGGATTTCTGCAGAAGAAAACCAGAGTACTATTCCAAGGAAACACCGAAGTTAACTGGCATCGCATGCTGACTATATTGCATACTAAGTGAAGGCAAGGAGTAAAAGCCCTGTCGGCTGCTTAACCTGATTTAGAGCTCTGGTTTGTTTTTAATCACTGTTAAAAGGCAGAAGCACTAAGGACTGCAACAGACCTCCTCTAGTGAATGTTTCCTCTGAACACCATCTCCTCCAGCCCTCCGGTGAGGTCAGCCCACTCCTGGAGGGGGTAGACTCTGGGGCTTATTAAAGCAAAGCCTCCTTCATGTGCAGTTTGAGCTGATCTGGTGCCCTACAAACACAGCCACATGGTTCCCCGGCTTCTGCGTCGGAGGGAGAGGTGGCTGTGGGAGGTAACACTGCAACTATCATAACAGAAATGTTCATAACTAGCAAAGAATTCTAGCACTAGCATTAAAAAAAAAAAAAAAAAGAAAATCTTTCCTTCTTTCCTCTCTCTAGAGTTTGTGTGATGAGAAAATATCATGGTTGCATGTATTAAAACTCAAGACAAGTCCAAATGCAATCAGGTCTTATCTTCTATTTGAATTACCTTTTGGTCACCTTGGGCTGGTTCAGAAATGGATTGGTTTGTGG
>NW_009195747.1:102485-110360 GCF_000690835.1 Fulmarus glacialis | reverse complement strand
AAAGATTTCATTAAAAGCCTACAGCAAAGCCACACTCATTTTGTATTTAAAGTTAAACTTTCTATGTCTTTATTTCTAAAATAACATTTCCAAAAATTACTTTTCCCTAACTAAAGTGTTGGGATGGTTTTTGCCTTGTATCAATCACTGCCTTGTTATATCGCTGGGATCAAAATCTAGTATTTCATTTTTGTTTTAAGACAGTGGTCTGATATCTGGAGAAAGACTCTCTTTACAGAAAGAGCCCTGCTGCCCCTGCTCAGGGAGGTACAGTTGGTGCCTACCTGGCCACACACGGAGTAACGCCAGCACCCCCGACAAGTGCAAAGCAGCTGATTTTCCTGGCCATCAGCACCTCCTGGGGCTTTTCCCAAATCATATTATTCTGGCAGAGAACAATTTAGAGAGGAAAAAATTAACCACCAGCATATGCGAATAAGCACACTGTTTGCAGACCTATATAACACCCCAAAGCATCATGTTATAAACCAGTGACCTTTTGATGACAGTGCACCACACTGAACTGCCACGAGCCCCTCACAGGACCTGACAAATGGTAGCTTGGATTTATTCTGTGCTAAGTAGGCTAAAGATGCAACTTTACTATGCACAGAGTGAGCATCTTGTCTCAGTCACCACCATACACATCGTACGGACATCCTTGTTGCAGTTCAGCAGAGTCCTCTACCAAAGGCTACTTAAGATGCTAAAATATGATCCTGGTGGTGGAAGGATGGAGAGCATTTGGAAAGCAAGGAGCAAAATTAAACTGTCAGTTTTCCCAGAGAGAGGAGCCTCAAGGTTCCCTACAAGATCATCTGCCGTTAATGTATTTCCTGAGGGTCTGGGAGAAGAGAGCAATGAGCAGCAAGGCAGCAACACTTGCAGATTATACTGGTGTTCAGATTAGTCCAGATTTCTTCTCTGCTTGAGGAGATTTGGTACACTGGAGTAAAAACAGCTATCCAAAATTACAGCCAGTCTGCTTGTGAAGGCCGTTTCTGTGAGAGCTGCGTGGAAGCCTGTGCCACCCCCTCCTTGTGGGAGTGGGAAAGCCACAGCAGGGCTGACAGTATGTGATATAAAAGCAGGGACCAGAGCTTCAAACACCTGGATTTTAGTACTTAATACTTACAAAGTGGTGAATGGGTTTTTTTCAGTTCTATTCTTCAAGAAAAAGGACTCTTAAGAGAAGGTTTCCTGTACCCCTTCCATATATTATCTTATAAAACCCTGCAGACATTGACACAAACGTATTTCTCTACCTTAAGCTCCTTAAGACATTGCTTAAGAGGGAAAAATCCACACAAGTAAAATAGTTACATTCATACATTAAATATGATGAAACACAAAGCACATATGAGATGCCTGTGAAATATTTATGTGCACATTTATTTTCCTGTAAATACTTTCTCCATTAAGATTCTGGCTTGATCCTTTGTACAAGTTTTGCCTGCAAAGTGCAGCCAGTGGAGAATGGTAAATATAATTTTTCTCTCATTTAAGAGGATGACAATGATGCTCAATACATCAATGAAATCTCAGTCTGTGTTAGCATCACTGATAGAACAGGAAATTGGATTCCACTGGCTAATCCATTGTTAATGATTTCACTTCATAAATACACTTAGTCTTCATTATAACTTCTTGCTGTTGGAAATAGTTTAAGCTTTGGGAAAAATATTCTTGGAAGAATCAATTATCAGCATGGCACCTTCTAATATTTTGATTTATTGATTTTTCACAGGTAAGAGACCTCGAACCCAGGCTTGGCTAGAAAAGATCAAACAATTGCCATTGCTTCAGCCACCTGGTAGCAAACAAGGCAAGTTTTCATAGGTTTAAATCACATCTACGGGAAGGGCCTGGTGCTGCACTGCAATTTCATGGAATGGGAACTCTTGATTATCTTCATTAGTTCTGAACAGCGCAAGTTCGGGCTGCGCCACAAGCTCCTCATAGCAATGTGGTCTTGGAGCAAAGCCCTCGTGCCAGGGACCTGTGCCTAGGCGACAATGTGATACCATAGCATAGATGTAGTGAGACATGGGTTATTAATCTTCTCTGGTATTCTTCCCTGGCTCTGATTTGAAGGCCTCTGTTCCTGTTCTTCATCTCAAATGTTGTTCAGACTGACAAGATTTGTTACAGCAATAAGTTCTGCACATGTGCTTAGAGCTACATTTTAAACATATGTTAAATAGGAGGAGATAAATCGGAGGGTGTCTGAGCAGTGAGTCAGGACCTCACCACACTTCCCACTAAACATCACACCATAAATAAAGGTCCTATTCCTCCCTACTGTACTCCTCTGTCTTAACAGTCTGTCATATGTTCACAGCAGTAAAGCATCATCTCCTCTAAGTCACAGAGGCAAGGTCCTTAGAGGGCTAATATCTCCCCAGAAGAGTTAGCCACTGGTAACATGAGCCTGAGAGGAGCACAAGCTCCTCTAGTCAACTGAAAAAAGAAGATACCAGGGGATGGGGGGAGATCTAATCTATAAATTAAATAAGCTAACCAAAGGTGCAAATGTTTTGGTGATGAGAGAGAGCGTATCAAATAGCCAGGCAAGACTTTAAGGTTAAGTGCAGTATTAGGTGGAAAATGGAATTCCCCAGGAATATGGTTTATAAAGTATTGACCCCTAAGGCTTTGCTCTGGTCAGATGCTGTTGAGACGCTCCGGAGTTAGCACTGGTTCCAGTCAAGAATAAAGCTCTATGCTGGAAGTGCTTGAAGAAAAGAGTAAGTAATATATAGTGCAGTATTTCCAAGCACAAAATAAAGTTTTATGTTTCCTACCAAGCTCCACAGGAGATTTTCAGTATTATGCCTTTGAATTTTAGAATGGTTCAAGTAAATACATCACAAATAGCAAAGGAAATGTGTTTCAATAACACAGGTGTCCACATGAATATATGCATGAATCCTGGCACATATTTTTATTTTGCTAAGAATTGAAAAGTTGCCCTCTGGCATCTCTCATTGCTGTTTGCTGTAAATCTCAGATGAAAATGCAAACAGGAAAGGACACAAAACTTATTGGTAATCCTGAAGAAACACTGAAACAGCCCAAAAGGCTGAGATTACCAAAATCTGCCTGAAGTATCCTTATTCCTATAATTAAACAGCAGCTGGACACCCTGTAATTCTGGAGTGCCATTCAAACTGGACATCCCAGGTAGAGACAACCCACACAAAGAGTTATCCAGTGAAACGCACTATATTCATTAGGTTTAATCCACACACGCTCCCTGTTCCCCCATCACAACAGCCCTCCCCTGCCTTAGCCTCTCTCTTTTTGTCCCTGTCACCCTACCCATCTCCTCCCTTTTCGGTCACTCTCAACCTAATGGTCTGTGAGCTGCAAGGTTTGCAGGCCATGTCTGTACGGTATGTTCATTTTTGTCTTCTGCGCTAAGTTGCTCCCTGCATGAAGGATATTTTGCTCTACATGGATGTCTAATTTGCTTTTTTTCAACACTCCCTGTATTGTGTTTGCATTTATTAAACAGAATATGGTACCAGAGAGAGGGAAATGGATGCTATTTTAAAAACAACTTAATGGCTAAAACTATTCATTTGATGATTCAGAAGGAAGCAGAGGTCTAAGTTTTCCCAAAGAACATCAAATGCTCCGGTTATAAAACAGCATCTGGATTCCCCATGGAAACATTCATTTGATAGGAATGTCAGTGGCAAAGAGACCACCAAATACACACAACTCTACAGTCAGTCCAATTTCAGCCCGTTGGAGCAGGGGAATCCTGGATGCTAAACCATTCTGCCAGAAAACCGCTCCCCTTCCATCAGACAAATGACTATACTTGGTCACATCTTATTCTTGTTCAGCATCACTTTTGCAATGCTACCAGTAGCCCAAGAGATACTGCATTTGTTTGAGCAATGGTCATGGCTTTTTCCCTTTATAAGAATTTTACCTTTACTGGAATGGAGTCTAGTAACCAGCTTTAATTCACAGGCATTTGCAAAGAAACTGATGTTCGCTCTACCTGCACTCCAGGCTTGCAACGTGCTCTTTTGGGTGGTGTTTCCGTGATGTAACCAGGCCTCAAGTGATAGAAAAAGAGGGTAAGCACTTACTCAACACCACCTTCTACATCCACCCTGAACTGTAATGAAGATGCAGTGCAAATGGGATAGAAGAAGACGAGGCAAAAAGAAATATGAAATTTTTAAAAACAAACACTATTTTTACTACAAACCACAGATTTTGGCCACAAACAGCACTGAAATGCCTGATTCCTTGAGGTATCAGACCACAGCTAAAAATCTCTTAAGATGTACACGTAAAATGGCCTCATTACCTGCATTTTGCTTTCTTGTCTGTTTTACAGCTATTAACTCCTCTGACAGTGATACTTGCTCAGATTAATTTTCAAGCAACAAAGAGCTAATGCGCTCTCTCCCCTCCTCAGCTGGGCAACCACAGCTCCCAGGTCACAACTGCCTCTTTACTCTGCTGCAGGGAATTGTGCTATAATGAAGAAAAGTCTTTCTCTGCAGAGATACAGCAAAGGAAGCACTCAGGGAGCCTTACCAAATCACACAAACTTCCATTTCTGCTCTTAAAAAACTTGTCTTCTGCAAGGCTGCTATTCATTAAATAATTTGCTCTGCTTGCTCCACAGAGTAGATATTCTCCTTCTCCAAGTACTGCACTTCTTTAAGATGGAAATACTAACACCCATACCTGTTACCCACCTTACTTACCCTCCCAGAGCTACTCAGGGAGCAGACTTAAGGCAGGCAAGCTTCCCATAACCATCGAGGTCCTGATACCTCTCCGAGCTGACCCCGGACTGGATCGAGCCACTGAGCTCCTGCAGCTGGTGGTACAGGCAAACAGACCCCACTCACTGCTGCTCTACCAGGGAGCAAAGCTCCTACTTCTGGCTACATATATCCCTTATCCCATTTTGGCCTAAATGAGCTCGTTAGCTTAATCAGCAGCCTCTACTAATCCAGCCCATTTTAACTGAAAAAGATTGGAAGTGATGGTAAGTGCAGAGTGAGAGAGCTGCTGTAGGGAGATGGCCATGAGTGGTAAGGGGCTGGAAGAGGATGAGTTAAGATCTAAGTGAAAAGCCTCTAGAAATGGGCAAACTGGAGAGACCTACCTAGAGCATGACCACCATGAGGCAGCACTGCTGCAAAAGCATCCTGCCTGATTAAAAAGGCAGGATTTTTTAATTATTTTTTTTTTCAGTAAGTAAACTTTTTTTCCCCTGCACAGGATTGGCTCTGCGTGAAGCGGGGAGTTTCTGTGCGGCCATGTCTCCTGGCACACACAGCACCAGTAATGACCGTTCCTTTAATCCCAGCATGGGCAGGGGAGTGAGTGCGGCTGTGGAGGGTATCTGTGGGAAGGGAGCATGGAGACAATATCAAGCAGCAAAGATCTGCACAAACAATTTAGCAGTAGTTCAAACATCTCATTAATTTAATTTATAGGGAAAAGCTGTCAGCCTTAATTTTAGTTAAACACTGAACCACAGGTGAACCTTGCGCCTGTGAAAACCGCAAAGAGAAAAGCTCCGCGTTTTCTCATCCAGCACCCTGTGGCCTTATTAACCCATGCCAGGAAGGTGGGAGAAAGCCAGCACAATAACTTCCTGGGAAGCCCAGGACTTCTCTAGGCAGTACCACATCTGCAAGCTATGTGTTTGCAGCAGAAACACAATAGCAGCTGTGTTTCCATAATGTCATAGATTGTGAAAAAGCAGCTGAAGGATGGAAGCTGTTCTCCCTGTGCGGGCTGAAGTGCCGGCCCTCTGCTACATTCGGCACTTGCACCTTGCAGTTTTTCCAGTTTCTGCTTCATGCCTAAGATCCGTCAGTTTGTAATTGCAGCACAGGTGGGATTACAGGAGCTTTAACACCTACTGTACTGCCCTGTTTAACTCCTCGCATCTGGATATGTATTTTGATGGGCTTGGAGCGAGGGCTGCATTTTTATTTCTTTGCTTGTTAAATGAGAGACAAGGCATTGCCCAACTAGAAGTTTCCCAGGCTTGTGTTTGGCTGGGACAAGGCTAACAAGCACTTCCCAAAGAGAGAGAGCCACAAGCTCTTACTGGAAAGCTACCTGTGGCCATGACCGGGTGCGATGGAGACTCAGGTACTTCTCCCTCCAACCAGCTCTTGCTCAAACTCCCAGCAGTCTGGGTACATCCCCCGCTTGCAGATTTAGTTTCCCCAAGTCACCCACTGAAAAAAAGTGTGACTAGCAATAAATACACTGTAAAAGCACTTCTCCAGGGCAAAGCTCCTTTCCCAAGGCTGGGTCAGCAGGCAAACACCCTCTAGGATCAAACCAGGAAGGATGGTCCATGCCACCTCCTGCCTGGAAGGGCTGTTAGTGCCAGGGTGCTGCCGGTGCAGTGATTTCTGTGGCTGCCTCCACTCCCTGATTCATTTTGGGCAAACCAGCTGGAACACAACCCCACCTGCAAACAGCCATCCTGGTGCAAGGCGTCCGTGCCCCTGCAATGCGACAAAAATACTTCTCCAAGATTTCGAGGAGGCATGGCCTTTTCTCTGGGTTTGTGTATGTCTCAGCTTTGGAAGCAAGGAAAAAATCCACTATATTTCTCAAAAGCACCTGTTATGCCCTGCTGGCTCAGCCAGGAGCTCCCCTCGCATGACCAACCTCATGCGGGTAAGAGACGAGCCCCGGCACCAGGGCAAAGGCATGGCCTACCCTCCCTGCTTCTCTCATGCTTCTCCCCTGCCAGGGTCCTGCCAGCTCATACAGCGAGTATGGAATGTAATATTCCCCCTACACTGGCACATAAAATCTCCTTCTGTATTTCAGCTGTACATGTTTTTCACATCCTCCTTACTCGGCGCTTTGTTTTAAGAGCGCATCCTCCACAGTAATTTCATAGGTTTCTATTCCTAGCTTCAGGAGAGGGAAGGGAGAATCTAATAATATTGATGAATAACCAAGCTGCTGCTAAGAAGTCTGCCTTTTCTTTTATTTAAAAAATACCTGCTAGAAAAAGTAAAAAGGATGTGTCACTGCAGACTGTAACAAATGCAGTAAGTGATAGATTAGGGGCCATGTTTCCAGGCACATTGTCGACATCAGGGAAAGAAAACATAGGATTGTAGCTTCAAAGAGCGGGGACAGTCTAGAAAACAGATCACTTCACAACAACTGTCACCCTGAAAGGTGAACCCTGTTGAAAAGCACATTTGGCTTTTACTTTCCTTTGAACAAACACCCACTCGTTTCCTGGGGTTGTCTTACTTGTTGAGATCCACTCACCAAAGTATATCGGAATAAACAACGCTGGCAAGATGAGGCTTGCAATGACTTTTGGGCTGGTTGGCACATGTCTTTTCCATGTGATTCATGCTTGCGACTGAGCCTTCCCGTTGGAAAATACAGTCCAATCCCTGCCCAAACTGCGCAGCAATAAGCCAACTTGCGTGCAGACCCAAGGTAATCATCACAATGAGTTTGCAAAGAATCTCTCTAAAGCAACAGGGGACCTGATAAAATGGCGATGGAAGGAAACAGCTGCTCAAAGGGATGTCATCAGAGTTCGTGCAGAAAGGGGGGGGAAAAAGCAATAAGGGAAAAATATTATTAAATTGTAACTGATACCTTTGGGGTGAATGCACAGCTGTTTCTTTATTATCTCCAGGAGCAACATTCAATGCTTAGGCTACAGCAGGGAGATAAAGGCAACAAAACAGGTCGCTGCAGTTTTGACAAAATACACTGACCGATCTCTAAGTGAGGACACCAGAGAGATGCGGAAAAATGGGCCCCCATGCCCCGTTTGCCCACCCCAAGCCCCAGAGCCCTGCTGGGACTCCCCAGCACAACGCAGTAGTGCTG
>NW_009195747.1:85927-102459 GCF_000690835.1 Fulmarus glacialis | reverse complement strand
AAAGGAGCTGTCTCATGTTTGGGATGAGCAACAGTAATATCTTCCATGAATTTAAACAGGCACAAGGCAGACGATGCAAGAGCTAACAGACTGGTTTCTCCTACAAGTGCATGCAAGACACATAAATAACAAGGAAAATGAAGAAATTAGACTCAAAATTTTAAAAAAAAATCTTTCTGTATTTCTATTAAATAATCCTGCCTGGTCCTAAGTGAAGGGAAACTGCCCATTCACAAACCACCTCCTTGATAACTGGGGCTGTTGTGCTCCTCCATACCCAGGGTTTGCTGCACATGTGTTTAGCAGACGGGCTAATGGGAGCTCTTTTGGTCCTTGCAGCTGATGCTGCTGGGCTAGAAGTGCTGGGTTCACACTCTGTTGTCCAGCCAGTGGAGAACCCCAGCGCTGCCTTTCACTGCCTTTCACATTTATTTTAAGTCCTTTGTACAAACCACAAGAAATTTTCTGGATTAGGCAGAGAGAAGATTCCCTAAGGTGGAGGAAATGTTAAGGAGAAAAAAAAATTAACATGAACAGCAGCGATAAAGTTTGAAAAAAGACTGGGAAAAATCCAGGAGCTCTAATAAAGCCATGATTTCCCGAGGAAGAGCTGATAGAGCCATCTACCGCTCACGGAGCTCCGCAGCCACGGCTGTGTGAGAGCCCAGGCCAGCAGCGGGGACCAGCCAGGCACAGCCCGCTCGGATCCCAGCTGCCTGCAAAGGGAAGCATGGGAACATCTTCCCAATGCAAATTATGTTATTAGGCCTATTACTTTGTAACATCAAGGGGAAAGATAAAAAAAATCCTGTGGCACAAAGCAAAGAATAAGAGGCCGGTAAATAATGCATAAAACAAAAGGCAGATATTTCTCCAGCCTTTTAGAATAACTCTTACATGGGTATAATATACCACACATATCAAAGCTGCAGTGCAGCCCTTATATGACAAGTCACAGACTAGTCAGAAAACACTTCCTGAGATCTGAATCATGGCCACTTAGCTATTCACTTTTACTGGGGGGGAAAAAAAAAAGAGAGAAAAATTAATAGCGTCTCTCAGCAGAAAGTTATTTCTAGTCTCCTACTTTGCAAAGGGAACTGTCATTTCATTATTTTGGTGGGTGTAATGGCACATGCTGTACCGACCATATGCAATCAGAGAATTAAATGCTGGCTCAGATATGAAGACATAATGAGATACACACATTTTTTTAATGAGAAAAATGATTGAAAATAAAACCCAGTACAGTGCAAAACACAGATGTCTCCGGCATTATAAAACTTTCTGGAAATGTGGATTCTAAGTTGCCATTGTTGCAATTGCTTAAGACTTTTTCAACTGCAAATTGCCACTTTTAACATTTTCCCAAAAAAAAGTTTGTACAAGATACATGGCACACATTCAGCAGGCCAAGTCATTGCCAGTCGTGAACTGGTGAGGCTAACCTGGAAGAACCTGGCTTGTGACGTTGGAGACTTGTGTTATAGGTTGGTTTGGGGTACATCCCCATGCAGAGAGGGATCTGGGACCCTAAAGAGATTAGAGTCCTTTCTTATCGAGGGAGGGCTTATAGGTGCAGAGATGCATCCCCAAGTGCTCCCAACTGGTCACATGAATCCAAATTCAATTAGGGAGCCATATTAGACACAGCCCTGACTTCCATGCAGGAAACCTTCTGCTCTTGGCTGCACTCCCTGGCTGATAAAGGAGGATGCAACAGGAGTCGGCAGGCAGCAGCTGTACTCCCGGCTTCCACTGTGCCACCACCCTTCTCTGCCTCAGCATTCCCACCTGCAAAATGGGCACAGCTCCAGCGATCCAACATCGCTGGGTGAAAAGCTCTGATGAAGTGGTGAGTGCTAGAAACAGTCTCTACCACTGATTTTAGTTAAGTGGATGGGCCACTCAGACCCTGTTCTAGTGGGTATGTAGCTTTTTCATCCTCTCCTCTCCCGCTTCAAATGCTCTCTATCCTGTGCAGTCTTCACCAGTATGACAGACTCTCCTTAATCTGTGGGAAATTCCTGCCCTGAGTTCACCTCCGTGGTTCCCACCTTCCACAGCCATCAAGGTTACCCCCAGAGCTCACTTTGCGTCCAATTGCCAAAATGTAGAGATGTAAGCAGAAAGCCGAGGAGGAAAAGCAAAGACGAGCAGGCACTCACTGCACTTAGCGGTGGGTGGGGGCTTCGTGGCCATGCCAGCGGCACAAGCTCATAAAACCCAAGGGCAGAATGTGCTGTTCTCTCCGGCGCTCGCAGCACACACAGGGATTGATCCGTTTGTGTAACATGGAGCCGAGCAGCGGCTGCTCTAGCCCAGGCACACGTCACTGACAGCAGCTGGTACAAAGAGCTTCCTTCCAAATCCATTGCTCTAAGAGCATCTGGAGACTGATGCCAGCTACAAAAGCTCCCTTTTCCCATGAACAGTTCACTTTGCTTGTCATTTTTCCCTCAAAAACCATGTTATCTTACCTTCATTTTGGAGAAGAAGGCTACTAAAAATACATATTCTGTCCTTTTCATTAGGGCAGAAAGGAAATACAACGGTGTTTACTGTTGACTGCAGAACTCTGATTTTTTAGCTACTCATAAAATTTTACCACTTCAGAGTGATCCCTGGAGGGGTGTTTATTAGAGGAGTCTGAACTCATCTCTGGCTGAAACTAGCTCTGTCTAGCTATCATGAGCCACATGTGGTTTCAAAGTGCCTCTGATAGCAGTCTCCAGAACAATGTAATCCATAACTTTACATTAAATATTTATACGACACTACTTTGTGCTCTTCATGGTTTAATTGGTCTTTGAAATTCATCAAAATGTATTAGCAAAGTTCATTACTTAACATTGCTGGTATCATTTAGTATGAATGCTCTGCTAAACAAAGAGGCCTGTCTGCGTAGGCCACCTTACGGGTGCAAAATGGCAAAATCCTGCCTTGGCTCATGCCAGTCTCAAGGAGAACTGGGAGCATAAGCAGACTTTGGAGCTGTGATCAAATCAGCACACTAATTCCAGGCAGGAGTACAGTTTTTCAGAAATTCGATATGGAGAAGGGCAAATGCAGTTTGTAAGGAGGAGAAAGACTGTTCTGGCAGACTGAAGTGTATTTTTTTCAGAAAACTCATCATATTTCAAATGAAATAAAGGCTTTTTAAAGCTATAGGATGAAATTTCCCAATTAAAATGGAAGGAAAGTGTTAGAAGTTAAAATTTCACAATACAGTCAGAACTGGCATTTGGGTTTGTTGGTCTGAGTCAAAATGAAAAACAGCACAAGACATTTTGGCAACTCCAAAACATTTTGCAGATTTACAGTTTCAATAAAAACATTATTGTATAAGACAGAAAGCTTCGATTTCAATCTAAAGTAATCGCATTGTCTCTAACAGACACAGACATCACTAGGAACAGGAGGTGGGCCGCCATCTCCCACAGCCGATAGTGTCATTTACAACTGAGAAGTTCATCGGGTGGGGAAGCGCATGAGCAGACTCTAATACTCCTGCTGGAGGACCTGCTGGAAGGGGAATAAAAGTGCACCAGTATGGATAGAGACATTTGGAAAAGTGAAGACAGATGTCCCCAGAAACATCTACCAAGTTTAAGCACCATTTTTTTCCACAGAAGGTTCTCTGGTCCATTTTCCCAGTAGCGTCATATTGAAAATTCCCAAAAAGAAATTCTGAACTGACAGAGAACTGCATCAAAAGCCAAACTAAATCAAGGAAAAAAGGAAGAGACCTTTGTGCGATAACCAGGGCAGTGAGAAGTTACCAATGAAAGAACATGCTGTGTAAATCGGGAACACGCAGTCCAAAGCAACAGCAAGGCAAGGACTGACTCAGCTACAGCTGCCTTTCAGCAAGAAGAAGCAGTTGCCAAACAGTTGGACCAAACAGCAACAACATGTTACTAGGACATTGCATTAAGGGCCAGGAGCCAGATGTTGGGCTATGAGCTGGCTTGCAAGAGGCTAGGACTGCCAAGAGAGAAACTGCTTTTCCCTATGTAACTCGTGTGAGTGTGAAGAAAACAGATTTTGAAGTCTCAGCTGCAAAAACCCACCTTCAGCCTCTGTTCCTCCAAAGGGGAGCAGCCAGACATTGGGGGGGGAAATCAAACAGAACAAAATCTAAAATTTAGAGGTAATTTTATGTAGACTAGCTAGTTAAGATAGGTTCCATAGAGTCCCTTGTCTCTTCTACACATTGTGTCGGTTTGCTCCGGCATATCTATTTTATCATCTGTATCAGAAGATGAACATGTGTTGTTGACTTTATTACTCTGATTAGTATTTTTTTTTCCCCCACTGATTTTTATGTTGTTCCTTACATCTACTAGGATTAATTTTTAGGGTTCACACTACAGAGGACTGTCCCCATCACCCCAGCATGCTCTCTGCACTGTAACAGAGTCAGCAGCAACTCTCTGCTGAGGCTTTCCTGGTGGAGCTTTCAGCGGCTTGGAATAATTCCCCGTTACTCTGGATTTATACATTGATGTAATCACGCACATTTGATGGGGCTGAATACTAAAGCAGAAAGTTAAAAAGCTTGCAAGTTTTTTTGAAGTCCAATTAGACATCATTAAAATATTTACATATCGGTTGCAAGTTTTCCCAAAGGGCTCTCTTTTACAAATAACTATAACACTAGGTGTGGGTCACAGCAGAATCTATTCCATTAATTGCTTTTGGAGCATTTTAGCATTACCATATTTCCAAATTAACAAGAAGTTAAAAAAGAAAAGTATTAACTCAGAATGAAAAGAGTAACACCCAGACATCCAGACAGTTACCATTTATACCAGCTAACAAGTAGGAGCAGAGGAGAAACCAAATTCAGAGCAATACGAGGACCAAGTGCCATCTTGTGGATCCGCGGCCACCGCACAGGATACGGCACGGCAAGGCCACAAACAGGATTTAGGAGTCAGTCAGACACAGGATGTATTTGTATGCTGTAGGCATAGTTACCGGTATTAAAAGAAATCACTTCGTTGAAATCACTGACATGCTCTCCCTTTAGAAGACTACAGACATCGCCTTCAAGATTTACAGTTACCCTATTACTTTGGCTCCCAGAAGAAGTCCATAAAACTTTTACCAGTCGGTTCTTGCATCACAGCCATAAATTCCGACTGTGTTTTATCTCAGACAGCACAAACTGGGCACTGACTGCAAAGCCATGCAGAAGCTGCTGTTGTGCAGCAGGGAGCGTTCACACTCCCGGGGTTACGCAGAGCCAGTATCGCAGGCCAGGGCTGTAGGAGCGATTTGCCAGTCTCTCCACCAAGTCAGAGTTTCTCCTCCTGCATTGCTCCCCAAGATAAGCTCTCATTGCACAAGTGGTCCTTCTCCATCTCAATTTTAAGGTCCACTCACAAGTGGATAAGCTCTCATTGCACAAGTGGTCCTTCTGCTCCTACCTCTCCATCTCAATTTTAAAAACCTGTGATACAGTGGACAGTGGAGCGGTAACACCAGATCTCTGGTACCCCAGAGGCACGTGCACTGTTGCTGAGAAAGTTGCTGATTGCTCAGTGATGCCAGACCAATACCCTGATTGCTTTACTAAAGGGACCACACTATCGTAAAGTAAAATTCTCAGGGCTAGGAGAAGAAACACCTGAAATTAGTTTTTCCAACTTTTCAAAGTTGCCAACAGTCATGCTACACCAAAAAAAAAAAACCACCAAAAACTGCTGATGGCCGAGAAGAGCCAAAAGTTACTCCAATTAAAATGTTTCTGTTGGAAACATTTCCTGTACCTCTTTCCCAAAACAAAGATAGCAAGGCAGAAGCTAACAGTGGAGGCCTTATTGCTCTCATGTCTTCTGCTTATTTACCAGAAGCAGATGCCTCCTTCTCAGAGGACTTCTGCAATCTGCCTCCCCCCAAGATCCAGTAGCTCCCAGCAACCCCGCGGAGGGAGAAGAGTTTCGCAGTGCTGTGCGAGGTGAGACTACACACGAACAGTATGGCAACTGAGCGTACGTTTATCCAACAAGGAGGAATTCATAACTTTCTCTTTTGTTCTTTTGCCCATTATTATTTTACCCTATGTTCTCCCCACTCCAGTTTTTGTAGCAGCCAGAGGATGGCACAAAATTCTTCAGGAGATGGTTAAGGACAAAACCCACAAAGCAGCTACTCCAGCTGAGGGAGAGGGGAATTTAGGAGTAGGTCAAGAGTCCTATCCACATGCTGTCCAAGGAGGAAAGGCCAGGCCAGACGTCCCTCATGGCTTGCAATCTTTATTAACACCCTTGTGGCAATTGCCTGAGTATAGAGAGATAGGATTCAATCCATTTTTCTGATAGAGCTTCAAACAAGAGACTCTATTAAGAGGAATGAAAATATGGTCTTAACGGCCGTCCAGCCTGCCTTCCCCCACGCACGCCGCATGAGCCACACACTTAACAAATCGGCTCTGTGGTTCACCCTCCCTGCAGAGCTGGACCGGCTTCTCTGCTGTGCCGCAGGTACACCACCAATCTCTCCATACCCAAAAGCTTTCCTTCATGAAGTGGATCAGAGCTGTTCTTAAAACCACAGTTATCTTGAACTTGCCAGACAGCAAAGGAATAAATAATTTAAAACTTGGGGAAAGTGTCCATTTAGATTAATGCTAGTCTGAAAATAGTGCTTCTCTCCAATTCACTGGATGACTATTATAACATTCAGTCCAGTTTAATGGAATGATATTCCAGTTACATGAAGTTTCTCGGAAAGAAATGTACTATCCATCACCCACTTTCTACTCCATTTATCTGTAATGGAGACGATTACTTTAAAAATATCTTTCCTTGGTAGACTCGCATGCAAGTCATCTCTCTTGCCTAACTTTTGAGAGACATATTGCAATGATAAACATAAAGCCATCAAATTTGAAAGCAAAGAAAGGTGACCTGTCTATTGATACAGACAAATCAGACTGGGAAAGGGTCCAAGGAGAACACAGAAGGGCTTTCAACCCAGAGCCCTCCCATTTCTTTCTCCAGAGATGGAGGTCAAAGCAAACAGGCCAGACTTGAGAAGTGAGTCAGCTGAGTGCCTCCGAGGGGGCGAGAGGAGAGCTGAAATGCTCCGCAAGCATCTGAGGGCTCCAGCACGGAGGTGTGGCAGGCACAGGCACCGTTCCTCCCTCTCCCCTCCCACGGCCAAGGGCAGCATCATGGGATTTATAGCTTGTGGCATCCCTGCTTGTGGCATCTGCTCTTCCTGCCCACTCCTCTGCTCACAGCATTTTAGCTCTGCCTCTCTGAGGGAACTATAACTAAATTACCCTGGTGAAGCCAACAGTAGGTATGCTTCAGCCACCTGGTGACCCAGGCACACCTATATGTTTGTGTATCTCCACTCCCTGGAGACCCCCAGCAGCACCAACCCCAAAAATACTTCAGGAGGTTTCACACTTCTCTGGGTGAATATTTTAGTCCCTGCTAAACAGCTCATCTTTCTTTCAGGACAGTAATTCAAGAACCGGATTTTGGCTCTCCCCCTACCACAAAGCCTCTTCAGAGGGAGAGGTGCTCTTTTTTCAGAGCAGCCCAGGGGCTAAGTCCACAGTTCCACTGCAAACTAACTTGGGATTATCCTACAAAGCATTGAAATGCTTTTATCCATCTTTGACAGATGAGAGGCAAACTCAGAGCCAGAACCAGCAAGGTGCCTACAAGAAGGTTACAGATGGAGCTGGGGCAATTGCAGCTAAAAAAATAACCATTTACAGTGTCCCTTTCCCTTAGCCCTGGCGATGTCACCTCTCTGTGTGACTTCCATCTTCATCAGGTCCCTTAAAAACCCACTGGAGGTGCCCAGAGCTGCCCAGGTTTGAGCCACTCATGGCCCAGGACCCTCCAGGGAGGGCAGCATTTTCAGATATGTCCCCTGCAAGTCCTGAATAGAGGCAGCCCAGAGCGTGCCCAGCCTACACTGACAGCACAGCAGCATCTCTGACAGCTTGTCCTTCAAAGGGAGGTCAAGATGTCCCCATTAGCATCACCACCACCATGCTGGAAGAACAACCTACTCAGGAGAGGTCAGGAGAGGAAGGATGTCCCTGCTGCCCATGAGCTGAGGCCACAGGGAAGATGTGTCTCAAAGGCTGATACTGAGTTTACTAAGGTAACACTTGACTTCTGGAAAATAACTGTAGTAAAATAACACCTCGTTGGCTGTAAGCCAGTGGCACAGCCGGCAGGGCCCCAGGAAAGCTGGGCTCTACCCCAGCCCCGTGCTCCCCCTTTCCTGTTCAGTCTGGACAGTCGCTTAATGAGATTTTCAGGCAGAGCTCTAACACGGGCGCCCGCGCGTGCAAACGGTCCCTTTGGGTGCGAGGCTGGACTGCGAGGGTAATTACACCATCCGAACTGCACCATTTGCTTCGTTACTGCGGAAGAGCATTAACAGCTGAAACCAGTTGATCACCTTGCTTAATAAGACCAGTTTTCACAGGTATGGTTAAAAGTCACATTCCAGGAGGAAACGAGACCACAGAGGAAAACGTCCTCGTGTGAGGTTTGCTGCCAGTGCAGTACATATACACTGCTATAGGAAAGTGAGACCACAGCTCCTTCCACGCCCAGGTAGCCCATCCTTAGCAGGAGAAGGTTTGCACCATTTTCAGGGCCCACCTAGGAAGGAAGGAGACAAATTTCACTGTGTTTCAAAACTTGATCGAGACTGCCACCTACTAACGCGCAGCTGAAATGACCAAAATTGTGCCGTGTTTCCAGAAAGAAAAACAGAACAGAAGCAGGAAAAAAGCTAGAATAATTGCACTTGTAAAAGTGTTTAAAATGAAAAGCATCTTTCCTTTTTCTGGATGTGATGATGAGAAGGCTGGTCACAGTGCCTCCGCAGGGTGCAGACATTTTTCCTTAGCTGAACTGATAGCTCCCCGCACCTAACTCAGACTCAGCTGATTAGTTAATTAATGTAATTATTTTTTCTTTTCTTTCCATAGATGACATGTCCACAATTACACCATGGTTTCCTAGAAGAGGCCATCTGAAATGGTTTGACACTTTGGGAGAAGTACCTGCACTCCAGTGACCATGGCTTTTAAGCTGTTTCTCTTCAGCTGTGATAAACCATGTGGTCTTGCTCGTTCCCAGACCATGAGGGAAAAGGAAGCAGAAAGGTTTTACAGGTGTAATGGGGACCCCAGCCCTGCCTGACGCCTCAGGTTTGACCTCAGTAACCAGTGAATCTGTTTGCTCAGATGCCCTGGCAAAGCAAACACTTTGAGTGTCACCGATGCACACCCCCTTACCTAAAGGCGTAAGCAACACCCCTGCAAGTCCCTTTCGCCTGGGTGATTAGAAGGACCATCAGGAACAGTCCATACAGAGCAAAATGTATGCAATCAGATAAAAAGCTACCTTCAACATGAATCAACCCCAAGTACGTTTTATTTTACATAGCAGTTTAATGCACATCAGAGCTCAGCGCATTGGCACAGGAAGGATTGGCAATGAACCACTCCAATTAGGCTGATTTTCAGATGAATGTCTACAAATTCCGAAGAGCAGATTAACACAGGCTCTCCAAAAAGCTCCCTAATAGGACTAGCAACTGGGAACAAATTAAACCAGTGCCATAAGAGAGGATATGTAAAGGTATTTTAATTCAGAGTGAGGACCTGTTTCAGTATAGAAACAATCTAGCCTCATTCAAACGCTAAATACATGTGTGTTCAAGCTGCCAGTTAATTTGGGGCAAACACTGGAAAGGGTGAAATGTTTTCCAAACAAATCTTTCAAAAGAAAATGGATTTATAACAAGACATTAATTCTCATGGAAAAGACTCTGAACTATTTTTGGGTCCCTTAGTGGAGGAATGAACCTGAACTGAATTCCCTCTGCTAAGGATGTATTTGTTTGTGTCCCACGTGTTAATATAACATATCTAACATACCTAAGTGTGTCCTGCAGCAGAAGCTACCCCCTGCCAGCCAGCCTGCACAACAGCACGGCTTTCCCACACTCACCTGCACCATCCACAGGGATGCCCTAATTGCAGCTCCAGGAGCTGGACGCTCTCCACCAATTAGCAGGTCGAAGAAGGGGATGAGAGAAGGAGCTCCTGAAGCTACGGAGCTATAAAGGCCACGTTGGCTGCTCCAAAACTGGTGTTTTTTTCTTGAGCCCAGAATCAATGATCAAATTTTTCCAGCATAGGTGGGACATTTGGAGAGCCAGGTAACACCATCACGTCCATCCCAGGGGCTGCTTGAACGTGACCATTACCCAAGGTTTCTCTACTAAAAAAAAGAAACAGAAATCAGTGTCCATTTCAAGATTTTGGAGACTTCCCACAGGGAGGAATAAAGCTTTTTCCCATTTTGGTTAGCCAGAAAGGCCCAAGAACAACCAACCCATAAATCAAAGGATGGAGATTAGACTGTGGGCCCAACCGTTCCTGTACTCTCAAAAAATAAAGATGGAAAGAAAATTTCCACTAGGTCTTTGTGACTTTTCTTTCTGTCTTCTGACCAGCTAGTGGAAGCTGCTTAAAATTTATATTTCAATTAAAATCAAAGAAGGATAAAGGGAAATTCCCAGCGTTTTCTCTTAGTTCTGGATAGGATTCACTGCTGGTAGGTATTGCTCCTTACCATGTATCCTACTAGCACCCTTAAGGAGGAGGAAGTTCCCCTTTATTCCCTCTCTTTCAGCAGAAATTAAGTACCTAGCTAGACATTAACCACTTACACAGTTGTTCTTCAGGCCTAAGAGCAAGTAAAAAGGGGATTTGGGGCTTCCTAGAAAGGAGTTTCCCCACAGGAGAAGCAGTGCAGAGCTCCAGAGCCCAAGTGGATGCCCTGACCAAAGAACCACCCTTACCTTTCATCATGGCCAAATGGGAAGAAATAACTTTTCTTGTAAATACAGGATGTAGCTTTTGCATTTGGTGTTCAGCTGATCTTCTTTTTGCTCATGCTGGTGAGCAGTTTAAATTAATAATTATATCTCTGTAAATACAACACATGCATCGTATAGCAACACACACACTGTTATATATTATATACATGGAAAGAGAGCTAAAGCCAGGTATCATTAATCTTAAATATTTATATCTTCCTGGAAAAACTAGTTGACAGCTGCTACTGGCAAACTGTCTGCCTTAAGTATTTTTCCCCTTTCTTTTGGCACTATGCCCCTGGCTTGGTTTCAACTACACATTGCAGAGACCATTCAGAACAATAACTGCACACTGTCTTGTAAAGTAAGCTGGGGAGTACATTCCCCCTCCAATCACGCCTGCAGCTCATTAACAATAATGTGACTTACACACATTTGCATGGATAGGGGAAATTAGCTCCGCTATGGATCAAATGACTTTCCTGTCCCTGCTGAAGCCCCCCAGCACACCAGCTGAACCAGTGGAAAACTCAGTTTGCAGACTGGTATTTGGATTAACAGCAGGAAACACAAAAGGTTTACACGAAAGCTCAGCGAAAACCTGAGAAAACTTGGCTTCTGTGTGCACTTCAATATAATCTATATTTTATTCTGCCATTACCGTTTCGCACTTGAACGGTGCCACTTTGCTCTGTTTTGACTAAGTTTACACTGGGGTCAGTGGCAGCACAGGAGGAGCAGTGCCCAAACTGAACTCCAGCAGCTTTACTCATTAAACGGTCTCCGATTCCTCTTCCTCCTGTGCCACCTTCCTCTGCCATGCGGTACTGCAACAACTAAGGCAGAGATTTTAGAAAGTAGCAGGAATAAGGTTTTGAAGTAGGGACCTATAAAGCCTGATTCCCATTGCCCTGCGCTGTACAGTCATTTAGGGAAAGGCAAAAGGGATTGGATGCTCTGCGGTCCCTTCACCTCAACGGAGCTGACTTCATGCTGCGATGGACTCAGTTTCACTGCAAATGGCGTTAGTAATGCAAAACCAGCAGAGGGTAAAACAGTGCCTGGCCTGGAGAGATACAATCTTTGTAACGTTTCGCAGCCTGCATCATCTGTCCATGAAGCACTACAGACTTGTGCAGTGTTTCCTCAGCCAGGAAAAAATGATGTATAATTATTGTAGCTGTACAAGTGAAGTCACGGGGAGCCTGTGAGCACGAATGATGAGCAGTTAGATAATAGACTAACAAGCGGGATGCCTACAGCCCATTAAAGACCTAACAAAAGGCCTACATGAGACACCTGTGGTATTGTACAAGGAAGACGTGCAGACCAGGAAATGCCTAAATATAGCGTTTTAAAATGTATAGAGTGAAGTGAACATGTGGTATCGCTAATAACTGCGCTCTAGTGTGTGCTTGGCATATGGATAAAGCAATTAACCAATTAAAAAGTGCATGAAAGACAAGTGACAGAAGATGCTAACCAACAGAAGAAGCAACAACTGCAGTACCAAGGACTGATGCAGTGTACTTAAATGGGGGGTAAGGCCTGGATTCTCCGTATCAGGGCGATAGCTGGAAGCCACTCCGCTGTTTGCTGCTGAAGACCTCGCGCTGTGCTTGCGACTCACATGAATACAGGAGCTGAACCGATAAAGAATACAGTAAGGGCAAAACTGAGTGATTTGGAGGGAGACGTGGACTGACCAGAGGGCAAGCGGCCAGCTCAAGGATACCTTGGAGCAGTCCTGGAAAAAGGAGACAAATCACAGCTGTGAACAGAGTATGTGCACCTTACAAGAACACTGACGTGGTTTTTTGTCTTAGCACACAAAATCATCCAATAGCATGTGTTGCGTTAACTCAGCATATTGAATCCATGGCTTTTCCCTTCCAGTTTTAGCAATTTTGGAAAAAATATCTTTAGCCACTAGTGGTCGTTGTTGTCCTGTGCAGCAATAATTCCCAGAGTTAGTGCAGGGAGAGAATGCCGCCAAATAATTTCCACATGCTTATTTTCATCAGGTACAAACCATAGTCAAAATTTTGAAGTCAAGCATAAAACGGTAGCTCTGCTCATTCATCAGGAGATGAACGGGTGTTACATTTACCTCTTCCTGTAAATTATATTCAGCGTCAAGGAAAACACAACAGTTTGACAACAATTAGGTATCACAATGAATTGGAAACACTGCAGCTAGCCAAGCAGATGCTGCTTTGTTTACGGATTTCGTGTAAGCACCGATTTTGATGCAGCTCCTTTTATCCCATGTGCACGTATGTCCCCCAACCTAATGACAAGCAATTGCAAAATCACAGGAAAATATGATACCCTGTTTTGTGGAAGTTTTGTGTGTTTGCTGAGTGCTTATACAAAGCAAGTGCTCAAACAAAGCAGATGCTGCTTTCCCTAGCTACCCCAGACAAAGTCTCTGCAGTACATAGAGTTAAAAATTTAGGCCCAGACTGACGAAGGGATATAGGCTTTTAAGTGCTTAGCTTTTAGGTATCCAGCTGGTGGAGCAGAACTCACAAATATGAGTAGTGCATTGAGGGGCTGGCTGCAAAGCATATTTCAGTACTGTGCAGAGTTACCCCAGCTACTCTACATGAGCTAGTTCAAGCAGTGGAAATAGTACAGCCGCTAGCCCTTCTATAAATGCCACAAGGTATACAAAAGGTGACCACAGCCATAATTAATAAGTTGAACTTCACAATTCTAACTGACTGCACTGGTGAAAACCTCTGTACCTATGGACCCCGAAATGCTCTGGCTGCCAGGCATAGTTTTCGTGGGTTTGCGACAGTCTTATATGGTTAAACTCTGTCTTCATTTTTTTTAGGCACCTGTGATTTTGGAGGGTTTAGATCTCAGTTCCCTTTTGGGATCTACACTCATTAATGAAGGGAGGTGGGGGAAAAAATGTTCCATTCCTTCCCCAAGCTTTGTTCCTCCCTTTAGCTGATTCACTCCACAGCCTAAATCCTTCTCCAGACAGTCACATCGACCTGCTTTTTGCCCAAGCGGGACAGGAGTCACCTGAAAGAGACACCAAAGGCACTTCCCACTTTCCAACTAAAGTACTAGATTGCAGACACTTACCGTCTACCCCACTGGGGTTAACATACAGTACTATTTCTAATCCACCTCATCATCACTTTGCATCAACTCTCTGATGAGAGTAAATGCAAGTTCTGCATTTTTTGGAGGATGTAGTTTCCAAGTTCCACATTTATAACAGTGTTATCAAACCTATTCCACAAGATTAAACCCAATGGCTAGAGGTAGAATACTCTCATTGAGCCATTTTGCTAGAGGAAGGGTTAATAAGAAATGAAGATACAAATTAGGGGAAAGGATGAATACAGTAACTGCCTTCACTTGTTCCAGTTTTCTGCATTTTACAGATGATAAATTGAGTTACTGTAAAAACCTCAACCTTCAGTAAAATGTCATATTACTATTACCATCCAATTATAATCACTAATCGACACTATAAAGATACCATACTGTTTGCCCTCTTTCTATTGGCTTCAAAATAACATTTCAGAAAATAGAAAGCCACAGCTTAATTTTAAAGCTACTTAAAAAATATGAAGATTTTAATTATACATACATAACTATACAAGTGTATAAATACATGCATGTATATATTCAACATACACACAATTTCCTTTCACATGGGCAGGAGCTTTTCAGCTTACTTCAGTGGGGCCAGATATCACCAATAAAGGAAAATCCATCCCTTCTCTGGGAAAGTAAAGCAGGAACTTTCTCTGGGACAAGCGTGACACGTTACCGCCCATTTTAAACATTTAGGAGTGCTTCCACATTTTGCCCATCCCCCTGGTTAACGAACACATGAAACACATTACCCATGGATGCACACCGAGAGGGACTGACTGATTGAGACAATCTGATAGAAAAAAGGACTTAAACCAGACTAATAACACTTTGAACAATGTGGAAAAAGGTTGCTAAAAAACTGACCTAAGATTCAATTCAAATTTCGCTGTTGTCATTGGGAATTCCTCCATTGACTTTGCTGAGCTTTGGATTAAGTCTCAAGCGTATAAAATGAGAAATGGCAGAAGAAACTCTGGTTTTGCAGAAACCTTCACGTCATCTCCAGCACAAGCCTCCCACAAGCCTTTACAAGTAGGTGTTACTACTACACAGAGTATAAAAGAGAGACAGCATGCACCGAATTTCCAAGTGTCTTCCTCATTCAGGTGTAAGAAACCGTTCTGAAGCAGCTTTCTACTTCCTAAAAAAGTTTTTCTCTTCTCTCTGAACTTCTGTGAAGAAATGTACTCAATATTCATCCACACTCCAGTGGTAGATATAATCAAACATGTTCATACCATCCATGCAGTAGATGTTCTAGACACGCTGTTCACTTACTTGCAGACTGTCCCAAAGGCTATGTACTCATTATAAAAAAAACCTGTTAAAAAAATTAACTTACTTTAAATCCAGTTCTACATAATTCCATTTTAGTGCAATCTATATTCACGCAAGCACTTAAATATTCTATTAAAATGGATCCATCATCAAATAACGTGGAATCCAGCAAAGTAATAGCTAACATCTTAGTGCTAAGCCTCCATCAGAGTCACAACGGTGCCTTGATACCCCCTTCATTTATTTCCAATTCTGGCACCTGTAACCATGGCAACATACACTGAAACCTTTCAAGCAGAACAGAACTGACAATCACAATAACAGCGCAAAATACCTGAGGTGGGGAAAAAAGAGGAGAGGCACAAGCAGGTAGTTGTTGAAATTAAAAGCTAATGACAAGAAAACAGCTGGAAACAAATGCTGGCTCACATGACCATATTCTCTAGGCAGATGTATTTTTGGTCTGTTCCATCTTATTAGCTGTGCAGCTATGGAAAGGGAGATAAAATAAATATTGTTTCCACAAAGAGTAGAAGTGTGAACTTGAAAAAGTAAGTTGCTGCAAATAGAAAGCAACTGTTTATCTGTTGCATGCACATCCAGGAGTGTTCAACACTAGTCCATGGAAAAGCAGGTATTTTTATTTTTTCCAAAGGCAAACAGTCACAAATGTGCTTCAGAGAAACACCATCCAGCAAGAAAGAAAAGTCACCTTTTAAAGTGATTCTAAAAGAATAATTCCATTAGCCTACATCAAAGAAAAGGTTTGAAATGAGCGTGAGTTAATAAACCATATATGTGTAAACTGGGATAACTTCCTAGACATTTAAGCGACCTAATTAGCATTTGAATGCTGTGAAGCAAGAAAGGGAAATTCTACCTTTAAACTGTAACAATCAAAACTAGAAATGAGATTGACCTGTGTGGGAGAGCCTAGCAGGACGCAGCTGCAAGGTTAGCTGCAAAGGTTTATGGGGCTGGAGGTGAAAAAACACAAAGATCAAGGCCATCAAGAGACCTGCAGGGAAGGCTTGTAGTTTTTATCCATTACCCCATGAAGCTAAATTTAGAGAACAGAATTAGAAGAACATGAGATGGACTTACACCAGCCTCCCCATTGCAGCACCCGACTCATCTCACAAGCCATAAGCCATGGCTCAGGCATCAAAACCACCAGGAAAGTCAGTGAGTGAGGCTCACTGAAAAAAGGAAAGAAAAATAATACAAGACAAAAGCAAACAAGATGTTAA